>NW_028116229.1:0-148029 GCF_964273445.1 Streptopelia decaocto
GGAAAATTTTTAAGGGACTTTTGAAAAATTTCAACTGGAATTTTAGCCATTTTTTGACGTGAAATTGTAAACATGTGGACATGGATTTTGAAAATTCTAGAGAGAATTTAAAAAGCTTTAAGAGAATTTCAACAATTTTGAGAGGGATTTGAAAAGTTTCAATGGGAATGGGAAGAATTGGGACAAAAATTGGAAAATTTTTAAGGGACTTGAAAAATTTCAACTGGAATTTTAGCCATTTTTTGACGTGAAATTGTAAACATGTGGCCATGGATTTTGAAATTCTAGAGAGAATTTTAAAAGCTTCAACAGAATTTCAACAATTTTGAGAGGGATTTGAAAAGTTTCAATGGGAATGGGAAGAATTGGGACAAAAATTGGAAAATTTTTAAGGGACTTTGAAAAAATTTCAACTGGAATTTTAGCCATTTTTTGACGTGAAATTGTAAACATGTGGCCATGGATTTTGAAAATTCTAGAGAGAATTTTAAAAGCTTCAACAGAATTTCAACAATTTTGAGAGGGATTTGAAAAGTTTCAATGGAAAGAATTGGGACAAAAATTGGAAAATTTTTAAGGGACTTTGAAAAAATTTCAACTGGAATTTTAGCCATTTTTTGACGTGAAATTGTAAACATGTGGACATGGATTTTGAAAATTCTAGAGAGAATTTTAAAAGCTTCAAGAGAATTTCAACAATTTTGAGAGGGATTTGAAAAGTTTCAATGGGAATGGCAAGAATTGGGACAAAAATTGGAAAAATTTTTAAGGGACTTTGAAAAAATTTCAACTGGAATTTTAGCCATTTTGTTACGTGAAATTGTAAACATGTGGCCATGGATTTTGAAAATTCTAGAGAGAATTTTAAAAGCTTCAAGAGAATTTCAACAATTTTGAGAGGGATTTGAAAAGTTTCAATGGGAATGGGAAGAATTGGGACAAAAATTGGAAAATTTTTAAGGGACTTTGAAAAAATTTCAACTGGAATTTTAGCCATTTTTTAACGTGAAATTGTAAACATGTGGCCATGGATTTTGAAAATTCTAGAGAGAATTTTAAAGCTTCAACGAGAATTTCAACAATTTTGAGAGGGATTTGAAAAGTTTCAATGGGAATGGGAAGAATTGGGACAAAAATGGGAAAATTTTTAAGGGACTTTGAAAAATTTCAACTGGAATTTTAGCCATTTTTTGACGTGAAATTGTAAACATGTGGCCATGGATTTTGAAAATTCTAGAGAGAATTTTAAAAGCTTCAACAGAATTTCAACAATTTTGAGAGGGATTTGAAAAGTTTCAATGGAAAGAATTGGGACAAAAATTGGAAAATTTTTAAGGGACTTTGAAAAAATTTCAACTGGAATTTTAGCCATTTTTTGACGTGAAATTGTAAACATGTGGACATGGATTTTGAAAATTCTAGAGAGAATTTTAAAAGCTTCAAGAGAATTTCAACAATTTTGAGAGGGATTTGAAAAGTTTCAATGGGAATGGGAAGAATTGGGACAAAAATTGGAAAATTTTTAAGGGACTTTGAAAAAATTTCAACTGGAATTTTAGCCATTTTGTTACGTGAAATTGTAAACATGTGGCCATGGATTTTGAAAATTCTAGAGAGAATTTTAAAAGCTTCAAGAGAATTTCAACAATTTTGAGAGGGATTTGAAAAGTTTCAATGGGAATGGGAAGAATTGGGACAAAAATTGGAAAATTTTTAAGGGACTTTGAAAAAATTTCAACTGGAATTTTAGCCATTTTTTGACGTGAAATTGTAAACATGTGGCCATGGATTTTGAAAATTCTAGAGAGAATTTTTAAAGCTTCAACAGAATTTCAACAATTTTGAGAGGGATTTGAAAAGTTTCAATGGGAATGGGAAGAATTGGGACAAAAATTGGAAAATTTTTAAGGGACTTTGAAAAAATTTCAACTGGAATTTTAGCCATTTTTTGACGTGAAATTGTAAACATGTGGCCATGGATTTTGAAAATTCTAGAGAGAATTTTAAAAGCTTCAACAGAATTTCAACAATTTTGAGAGGGATTTGAAAAGTTTCAATGGAAAGAATTGGGACAAAAATTGGAAAATTTTTTAAGGGACTTTGAAAAAATTTCAACTGGAATTTTAGCCATTTTTTGACGTGAAATTGTAAACATGTGGACATGGATTTTGAAAATTCTAGAGAGAATTTTAAAAGCTTCAAGAGAATTTCAACAATTTTGAGAGGGATTTGAAAAGTTTCAATGGGAATGGGAAGAATTGGGACAAAAATTGGAAAATTTTTAAGGGACTTTGAAAAAATTTCAACTGGAATTTTAGCCATTTTTTTACATGAAATTGTAAACATGTGGCCATGGATTTTGAAAATTCTAGAGAGAATTCTAAAAGCTTCAAGAGAATTTCAACAATTTTTGAGAGGGATTTGAAAAGTTTCAATGGGAATGGGAAGAATTGGGACAAAAATTGGAAATTTTTTAAGGGACTTTGAAAAAATTTCAACTGGAATTTTAGCCATTTTTTATGTGAAATTGTAAACATGTGGCCATGGATTTTGAAAATTCTAGAGAGAATTTTAAAAGCTTCAAGAGAATTTCAACAATTTTGAGAGGGATTTGAAAAGTTTCAATGGGAATGGGAAGAATTGGGACAAAAATTGGAAAATTTTTAAGGGACTTTGAAAAAATTTCAACTGGAATTTTAGCCATTTTTTGACGTGAAATTGTAAACATGTGGACATGGATTTTGAAAATTCTAGAGAGAATTTAAAAAGCTTTAAGAGAATTTCAACAATTTTGAGAGGGATTTGAAAAGTTTCAATGGGAATGGGAAGAATTGGGACAAAAATTGGAAAATTTTTAAGGGACTTTGAAAAAATTTCAACTGGAATTTTAGCCATTTTTTGACGTGAAATTGTAAACATGTGGCCATGGATTTTGAAAATTCTAGAGAGAATTTTAAAAGCTTCAACAGAATTTCAACAATTTTGAGAGGGATTTGAAAAGTTTCAATGGGAATGGGAAGAATTGGGACAAAAATTGGAAAATTTTTAAGGGACTTTGAAAAAATTTCAACTGGAATTTTAGCCATTTTTGACGTGAAATTGTAAACATGTGGCCATGGATTTTGAAAATTCTAGAGAGAATTTTAAAAGCTTCAAGAGAATTTCAACAATTTTGAGAGGGATTTGAAAAGTTTCAATGGGAATGGGAAGAATTGGGACAAAAATTGGAAAATTTTTAAGGGACTTTGAAAAAATTTCAACTGGAATTTTAGCCATTTTTTGACGTGAAATTGTAAACATGTGGACATGGATTTTGAAAAATTCTAGAGAGAATTTTAAAAGCTTCAAGAGAATTTCAACAATTTTGAGAGGGATTTGAAAAGTTTCAATGGGAATGGGAAGAATTGGGACAAAATTGGAAAATTTTTAAGGGACTTTGAAAAAATTTCAACTGGAATTTTAGCCATTTTTTGACGTGAAATTGTAAACATGTGGCCATGGATTTTGAAATTCTAGAGAGAATTTTTAAAGCTTCAACAGAATTTCAACAATTTTGAGAGGGATTTGAAAAGTTTCAATGGGAATGGGAAGAATTGGGACAAAAATTGGAAAATTTTTTAAGGGACTTTGAAAAAATTTCAACTGGAATTTTAGCATTTTTTTGACGTGAAATTGTAAACATGTGGCCATGGATTTTGAAAATTCTAGAGAGAATTTTAAAGCTTCAACAGAATTTCAACAATTTTGAGAGGGATTTGAAAAGTTTCAATGGGAATGGGAAGAATTGGGACAAAAATTGGAAAATTTTAAGGGACTTTGAAAAAATTTCAACTGGAATTTTAGCCATTTTTTGACGTGAAATTGTAAACATGTGGACATGGATTTTGAAAATTCTAGAGAGAATTTTAAAAGCTTCAAGAGAATTTCAACAATTTTGAGAGGGATTTGAAAAGTTTCAATGGGAATGGGAAGAATTGGGACAAAAATTGGAAAATTTTTAAGGGACTTTGAAAAAATTTCAACTGGAATTTTAGCCATTTTTTGACGTGAATTGTAAACATGTGGCCATGGATTTTGAAAATTCTAGAGAGAATTTTAAAAGCTTCAAGAGAATTTCAACAATTTTGAGAGGGATTTGAAAAGTTTCAATGGGAATGGGAAGAATTGGGACAAAAATTGGAAAATTTTTAAGGGACTTTGAAAAAATGTCAACTGGAATTTTAGCCATTTTTTGACGTGAAATTGTAAACATGTGGCCATGGATTTTGAAAATTCTAGAGAGAATTTTTAAAGCTTCAACAGAATTTCAACAATTTTGAGAGGGATTTGAAAAGTTTCAATGGGAATGGGAAGAATTGGGACAAAAATTGGAAAATTTTTAAGGGACTTTGAAAAAATTTCAACTGGAATTTTAGCATTTTTTTGACGTGAAATTGTAAACATGTTGAAGTGGATTTTGAAATTCTTAGAGAGAATTTTAAAAGCTTCAACAGAATTTCAACAATTTTGAGAGGGATTTGAAAAGTTTCAATGGGAATGGGAAGAATTGGGACAAAAATTGGAAAATTTTTAAGGGACTTTGAAAAATTTCAACTGGAATTTTAGCCATTTTTTGACGTGAAATTGTAAACATGTGGCCATGGATTTTGAAAATTCTAGAGAGAATTTTAAAAGCTTCAACAGAATTTCAACAATTTTGAGAGGGATTTGAAAAGTTTCAATGGAAAGAATTGGGACAAAAATTGGAAAATTTTTAAGGGACTTTGAAAAAATTTCAACTGGAATTTTAGCCATTTTTTGACGTGAAATTGTAAACATGTGGACATGGATTTTGAAAATTCTAGAGAGAATTTTAAAAGCTTCAAGAGAATTTCAACAATTTTGAGAGGGATTTGAAAAGTTTCAATGGGAATGGGAAGAATTGGGACAAAAATTGGAAATTTTTAAGGGACTTTGAAAAAATTTCAACTGGAATTTTAGCCATTTTGTTACGTGAAATTGTAAACATGTGGCCATGGATTTTGAAAATTCTAGAGAGAATTTTAAAAGCTTCAAGAGAATTTCAACAATTTTGAGAGGGATTTGAAAAGTTTCAATGGGAATGGGAAGAATTGGGACAAAAATTGGAAAATTTTTAAGGGACTTTGAAAAAATTTCAACTGGAATTTTAGCCATTTTTTGACGTGAAATTGTAAACATGTGGCCATGGATTTTGAAAATTCTAGAGAGAATTTTTAAAGCTTCAACAGAATTTCAACAATTTTGAGAGGGATTTGAAAAGTTTCAATGGGAATGGGAAGAATTGGGACAAAAATTGGAAAATTTTTAAGGGACTTTGAAAAAATTTCAACTGGAATTTTAGCCATTTTTTGACGTGAAATTGTAAACATGTGGCCATGGATTTTGAAAATTCTAGAGAGAATTTTAAAAGCTTCAACAGAATTTCAACAATTTTGAGAGGGATTTGAAAAGTTTCAATGGAAAGAATTGGGACAAAAATTGGAAAATTTTTAAGGGACTTTGAAAAAATTTCAACTGGAATTTTAGCCATTTTTTGACGTGAAATTGTAAACATGTGGACATGGATTTTGAAAATTCTAGAGAGAATTTTAAAAGCTTCAAGAGAATTTCAACAATTTTGAGAGGGATTTGAAAAGTTTCAATGGGAATGGGAAGAATTGGGACAAAAATTGGAAAATTTTTAAGGGACTTTGAAAAAATTTCAACTGGAATTTTAGCAATTTTTTGACGTGAAATTGTAAACATGTGGCCATGGATTTTGAAAATTCTAGAGAGAATTTTAAAAGCTTCAAGAGAATTTCAACAATTTTGAGAGGGATTTGAAAAGTTTCAATGGGAATGGGAAGAATTGGGACAAAAATTGGAAAATTTTTAAGGGACTTTGAAAAAATTTCAGCTGGAATTTTAGCCATTTTTTGACGTGAAATTGTAAACATGTGGCCATGGATTTTGAAAATTCTAGAGAGAATTTTTAAAGCTTCAACAGAATTTCAACAATTTTGAGAGGGATTTGAAAAGTTTCAATGGGAATGGGAAGAATTGGGACAAAAATTGGAAAATTTTTAAGGGACTTTGAAAAAATTTCAACTGGAATTTTAGCCATTTTTTGACGTGAAATTGTAAACATGTGGCCATGGATTTTGAAAATTCTAGAGAGAATTTTAAAAGCTTCAACAGAATTTCAACAATTTTGAGAGGGATTTGAAAAGTTTCAATGGAAAGAATTGGGACAAAAATTGGAAAATTTTTAAGGGACTTTGAAAAAATTTCAACTGGAATTTTAGCCATTTTGTTACGTGAAATTGTAAACATGTGGCCATGGATTTTGAAAATTCTAGAGAGAATTTTAAAAGCTTCAAGAGAATTTCAACAATTTTGAGAGGGATTTGAAAAGTTTCAATGGGAATGGGAAGAATTGGGACAAAAATTGGAAAATTTTTAAGGGACTTTGAAAAAAATTTCAACTGGAATTTTAGCCATTTTTTGACGTGAAATTGTAAACATGTGGCCATGGATTTTGAAAATTCTAGAGAGAATTTTAAAAGCTTCAAGAGAATTTCAACAATTTTGAGAGGGATTTGAAAAGTTTCAATGGGAATGGGAAGAATTGGGACAAAAATTGGAAAATTTTTAAGGGACTTTGAAAAAATGTCAACTGGAATTTTAGCCATTTTTTGACGTGAAATTGTAAACATGTGGCCATGGATTTTGAAAATTCTAGAGAGAATTTTTAAAGCTTCAACAGAATTTCAACAATTTTGAGAGGGATTTGAAAAGTTTCAATGGGAATGGGAAGAATTGGGACAAAAATTGGAAAATTTTTAAGGGACTTTGAAAAAATTTCAACTGGAATTTTAGCATTTTTTTGACGTGAAATTGTAAACATGTTGAAGTGGATTTTGAAAATTCTAGAGAGAATTTTAAAAGCTTCAACAGAATTTCAACAATTTTGAGAGGGATTTGAAAAGTTTCAATGGGAATGGGAAGAATTGGGACAAAAATTGGAAAATTTTTAAGGGACTTTGAAAAAATTTCAACTGGAATTTTAGCCATTTTTTGACGTGAAATTGTAAACATGTGGCCATGGATTTTGAAAATTCTAGAGAGAATTTTAAAAGCTTCAACAGAATTTCAACAATTTTGAGAGGGATTTGAAAAGTTTCAATGGAAAGAATTGGGACAAAAATTGGAAAATTTTTAAGGGACTTTGAAAAAATTTCAACTGGAATTTTAGCCATTTTTTGACGTGAAATTGTAAACATGTGGACATGGATTTTGAAAATTCTAGAGAGAATTTTAAAAGCTTCAAGAGAATTTCAACAATTTTGAGAGGGATTTGAAAAGTTTCAATGGGAATGGGAAGAATTGGGACAAAAATTGGAAAATTTTTAAGGGACTTTGAAAAAATTTCAACTGGAATTTTAGCCATTTTGTTACGTGAAATTGTAAACATGTGGCCATGGATTTTGAAAATTCTAGAGAGAATTTTAAAAGCTTCAAGAGAATTTCAACAATTTTGAGAGGGATTTGAAAAGTTTCAATGGGAATGGGAAGAATTGGGACAAAAATTGGAAAATTTTTAAGGGACTTTGAAAAAATTTCAACTGGAATTTTAGCCATTTTTTGACGTGAAATTGTAAACATGTGGCCATGGATTTTGAAAATTCTAGAGAGAATTTTTAAAGCTTCAACAGAATTTCAACAATTTTGAGAGGGATTTGAAAAGTTTCAATGGGAATGGGAAGAATTGGGACAAAAATTGGAAAATTTTTAAGGGACTTTGAAAAAATTTCAACTGGAATTTTAGCCATTTTTTGACGTGAAATTGTAAACATGTGGCCATGGATTTTGAAAATTCTAGAGAGAATTTTAAAAGCTTCAACAGAATTTCAACAATTTTGAGAGGGATTTGAAAAGTTTCAATGGAAAGAATTGGGACAAAAATTGGAAAATTTTTAAGGGACTTTGAAAAAATTTCAACTGGAATTTTAGCCATTTTTTGACGTGAAATTGTAAACATGTGGACATGGATTTTGAAAATTCTAGAGAGAATTTTAAAAGCTTCAAGAGAATTTCAACAATTTTGAGAGGGATTTGAAAGTTTCAATGGGAATGGGAAGAATTGGGACAAAAATTGGAAAATTTTTAAGGGACTTTGAAAAAATTTCAACTGGAATTTTAGCCATTTTTTGACGTGAAATTGTAAACATGTGGCCATGGATTTTGAAAATTCTAGAGAGAATTTTTAAAGCTTCAACAGAATTTCAACAATTTTGAGAGGGATTTGAAAAGTTTCAATGGGAATGGGAAGAATTGGGACAAAAATTGGAAAATTTTTAAGGGACTTTGAAAAAATTTCAACTGGAATTTTAGCCATTTTTTGACGTGAAATTGTAAACATGTGGCCATGGATTTTGAAAATTCTAGAGAGAATTTTAAAAGCTTCAACAGAATTTCAACAATTTTGAGAGGGATTTGAAAAGTTTCAATGGAAAGAATTGGGACAAAAATTGGAAAATTTTTAAGGGACTTTGAAAAAATTTCAACTGGAATTTTAGCCATTTTTTGACGTGAAATTGTAAACATGTGGACATGGATTTTGAAAATTCTAGAGAGAATTTTAAAAGCTTCAAGAGAATTTCAACAATTTTGAGAGGGATTTGAAAAGTTTCAATGGGAATGGGAAGAATTGGGACAAAAATTGGAAAATTTTTAAGGGACTTTGAAAAAATTTCAACTGGAATTTTAGCCATTTTTTGACGTGAAATTGTAAACATGTGGCCATGGATTTTGAAAATTCTAGAGAGAATTTTAAAAGCTTCAAGAGAATTTCAACAATTTTGAGAGGGATTTGAAAAGTTTCAATGGGAATGGGAAGAATTGGGACAAAAATTGGAAAATTTTTAAGGGACTTTGAAAAAATTTCAACTGGAATTTTAGCCATTTTTTGACGTGAAATTGTAAACATGTGGCCATGGATTTTGAAAATTCTAGAGAGAATTTTTAAAGCTTCAACAGAATTTCAACAATTTTGAGAGGGATTTGAAAAGTTTCAATGGGAATGGGAAGAATTGGGACAAAAATTGGAAAATTTTTAAGGGACTTTGAAAAAATTTCAACTGGAATTTTAGCATTTTTTGACGTGAAATTGTAAACATGTTGAAGTGGATTTTGAAAATTCTAGAGAGAATTTTAAAAGCTTCAAGAGAATTTCAACAATTTTGAGAGGGATTTGAAAAGTTTCAATGGGAATGGGAAGAATTGGGACAAAAATTGGAAAATTTTTAAGGGACTTTGAAAAAATTTCAACTGGAATTTTAGCCATTTTTTGACGTGAAATTGTAAACATGTGGCCATGGATTTTGAAAATTCTAGAGAGAATTTTAAAAGCTTCAACAGAATTTCAACAATTTTGAGAGGGATTTGAAAAGTTTCAATGGAAAGAATTGGGACAAAAATTGGAAAATTTTTAAGGGACTTTGAAAAAATTTCAACTGGAATTTTAGCCATTTTTTGACGTGAAATTGTAAACATGTGGACATGGATTTTGAAAATTCTAGAGAGAATTTTAAAAGCTTCAAGAGAATTTCAACAATTTTGAGAGGGATTTGAAAAGTTTCAATGGGAATGGGAAGAATTGGGACAAAAATTGGAAAATTTTTAAGGGACTTTGAAAACATTTCAACTGGAATTTTAGCCATTTTGTTACGTGAAATTGTAAACATGTGGCCATGGATTTTGAAAATTCTAGAGAGAATTTTAAAAGCTTCAAGAGAATTTCAACAATTTTGAGAGGGATTTGAAAAGTTTCAATGGGAATGGGAAGAATTGGGACAAAAATTGGAAAATTTTTAAGGGACTTTGAAAAAATTTCAACTGGAATTTTAGCCATTTTTTGACGTGAAATTGTAAACATGTGGCCATGGATTTTGAAAATTCTAGAGAGAATTTTAAAAGCTTCAAGAGAATTTCAACAATTTTGAGAGGGATTTGAAAAGTTTCAATGGGAATGGGAAGAATTGGGACAAAAATTGGAAATTTTTTAAGGGACTTTGAAAAAATTTCAACTGGAATTTTAGCCATTTTTTGATGTGAAATTGTAAACATGTGGCCATGGATTTTGAAAATTCTAGAGAGAATTTAAAAGCTTCAAGAGAATTTCAACAATTTTGAGAGGGATTTGAAAAGTTTCAATGGGAATGGGAAGAATTGGGACAAAAATTGGAAAATTTTGAAGGGACTTTGAAAAAATTTTCAACTGGAATTTTAGCCATTTTTTGACGTGAAATTGTAAACATGTGGACATGGATTTTGAAAATTCTAGAGAGAATTTAAAAAGCTTTAAGAGAATTTCAACAATTTTGAGAGGGATTTGAAAAGTTTCAATGGGAATGGGAAGAATTGGGACAAAAATTGGAAATTTTTTAAGGGACTTTGAAAAAATTTCAACTGGAATTTTAGCCATTTTTTTACGTGAAATTGTAAACATGTGGCCATGGATTTTGAAAATTCTAGAGAGAATTTTTAAAGCTTCAACAGAATTTCAACAATTTTGAGAGGGATTTGAAAAGTTTCAATGGGAATGGGAAGAATTGGGACAAAAATTGGAAAATTTTTAAGGGACTTTGAAAAAATTTCAACTGGAATTTTAGCCATTTTGTTACGTGAAATTGTAAACATGTGGCCATGGATTTTGAAAATTCTAGAGAGAATTTTAAAAGCTTCAAGAGAATTTCAACAATTTTGAGAGGGATTTGAAAAGTTTCAATGGGAATGGGAAGAATTGGGACAAAAATTGGAAAATTTTAAGGGACTTTGAAAAAATTTCAACTGGAATTTTAGCCATTTTTTGACGTGAAATTGTAAACATGTGGACATGGATTTTGAAAATTCTAGAGAGAAATTTAAAAGCTTCAAGAGAATTTCAACAATTTTGAGAGGGATTTGAAAAGTTTCAATGGGAATGGGAAGAATTGGGACAAAAATTGGAAAATTTTTAAGGGACTTTGAAAAAATTTCAACTGGAATTTTAGCCATTTTTTGACGTGAAATTGTAAACATGTGGCCATGGATTTTGAAAATTCTAGAGAGAATTTTAAAAGCTTCAACAGAATTTCAACAATTTTGAGAGGGATTTGAAAAGTTTCAATGGGAATGGGAAGAATTGGGACAAAAATTGGAAAATTTTTAAGGGACTTTGAAAAAATTTCAACTGGAATTTTATCAATTTTTTGACGTGAAATTGTAAACATGTGGCCATGGATTTTGAAAATTCTAGAGAGAATTTAAAAGCTTCAAGAGAATTTCAACAATTTTGAGAGGGATTTGAAAAGTTTCAATGGGAATGGGAAGAATTGGGACAAAAATTGGAAAATTTTTAAGGGACTTTGAAAAAATTTCAACTGGAATTTTAGCCATTTTGTTACGTGAAATTGTAAACATGTGGCCATGGATTTTGAAAATTCTAGAGAGAATTTTAAAAGCTTCAACAGAATTTCAACAATTTTGAGAGGGATTTGAAAAGTTTCAATGGGAATGGGAAGAATTGGGACAAAAATTGGAAAATTTTTAAGGGACTTTGAAAAAATTTCAACTGGAATTTTAGCCATTTTTTGACGTGAAATTGTAAACATGTGGCCATGGATTTTGAAAATTCTAGAGAGAATTTTAAAAGCTTCAACAGAATTTCAACAATTTTGAGAGGGATTTGAAAAGTTTCAATGGGAATGGGAAGAATTGGAACAAAAATTGGAAAATTTTTAAGGGACTTTGAAAAAATTTCAACTGGAATTTTAGCCATTTTTTGACGTGAAATTGTAAACATGTGGACATGGATTTTGAAAATTCTAGAGAGAATTTTAAAAGCTTCAACAGAATTCCAACAATTTTGAGAGGGATTTGAAAAGTTTCAATGGGAATGGGAAGAATTGGGACAAAAATGGGAAAATTTTTAAGGGACTTTGAAAAAATTTCAACTGGAATTTTAGCCATTTTTTGACGTGAAATTGTAAACATGTGGACATGGATATTGAAAATTCTAGAGAGAATTTTAAAAGCTTTAAGAGAATTTCAACAATTTTGAGAGGGATTTGAAAAGTTTCAATGGGAATGGGAAGAATTGGGACAAAAATTGGAAAATTTTTAAGGGACTTTGAAAAAATTTCAACTGGAATTTTAGCATTTTTTTGACGTGAAATTGTAAACATGTTGAAGTGGATTTTGAAAATTCTAGAGAGAATTTTAAAAGCTTCAACAGAATTTCAACAATTTTGAGAGGGATTTGAAAAGTTTCAATGGGAATGGGAAGAATTGGGACAAAAATTGGAAAATTTTTAAGGGACTTTGAAAAAATTTCAACTGGAATTTTAGCCCATTTTTTGACGTGAAATTGTAAACATGTGGACATGGATTTTGAAAATTCTAGAGAGAATTTTAAAAGCTTCAGCAGAATTTCAACAATTTTGAGAGGGATTTGAAAAGTTTCAATGGAAAGAATTGGGACAAAAATTGGAAAATTTTTAAGGGACTTTGAAAAAATTTCAACTGGAATTTTAGCCATTTTTTGACGTGAAATTGTAAACATGTGGACATGGATTTTGAAAATTCTAGAGAGAATTTTAAAAGCTTCAAGAGAATTTCAACAATTTTGAGAGGGATTTGAAAAGTTTCAATGGGAATGGGAAGAATTGGGACAAAAATTGGAAAATTTTTAAGGGACTTTGAAAAAATTTCAACTGGAATTTTAGCCATTTTTTGACGTGAAATTGTAAACATGTGGCCATGGATTTTGAAAATTCTAGAGAGAATTTTAAAAGCTTCAAGAGAATTTCAACAATTTTGAGAGGGATTTGAAAAGTTTCAATGGGAATGGGAAGAATTGGGACAAAAATTGGAAAATTTTTAAGGGACTTTGAAAAAATTTCAACTGGAATTTTAGCCATTTTTTGACGTGAAATTGTAAACATGTGGCCATGGATTTTGAAAATTCTAGAGAGAATTTTAACAGCTTCAAGAGAATTTCAACAATTTTGAGAGGGATTTGAAAAGTTTCAATGGGAATGGGAAGAATTGGGACAAAAATTGGAAATTTTTTAAGGGACTTTGAAAAAATTTCAACTGGAATTTTAGCCATTTTTTATGTGAAATTGTAAACATGTGGCCATGGATTTTGAAAATTCTAGAGAGAATTTAAAAGCTTCAAGAGAATTTCAACAATTTTGAGAGGGATTTGAAAAGTTTCAATGGGAATGGGAAGAATTGGGACAAAAATTGGAAAATTTTTAAGGGACTTTGAAAAAATTTCAACTGGAATTTTAGCCATTTTTTGACGTGAAATTGTAAACATGTGGACATGGATTTTGAAAATTCTAGAGAGAATTTAAAAAGCTTTAAGAGAATTTCAACAATTTTGAGAGGGATTTGAAAAGTTTCAATGGGAATGGGAAGAATTGGGACAAAAATTGGAAAATTTTTAAGGGACTTTGAAAAAATTTCAACTGGAATTTTAGCCATTTTTTGACGTGAAATTGTAAACATGTGGCCATGGATTTTGAAAATTCTAGAGAGAATTTTAAAAGCTTCAAGAGAATTTCAACAATTTTGAGAGGGATTTGAAAAGTTTCAATGGGAATGGGAAGAATTGGGACAAAAATTGGAAAATTTTTAAGGGACTTTGAAAAAATTTCAACTGGAATTTTAGCCATTTTTTGACGTGAAATTGTAAACATGTGGCCATGGATTTTGAAAATTCTAGAGAGAATTTTTAAAGCTTCAACAGAATTTCAACAATTTTGAGAGGGATTTGAAAAGTTTCAATGGGAATGGGAAGAATTGGGACAAAAATTGGAAAATTTTTTAAGGGACTTTGAAAAAATTTCAACTGGAATTTTAGCCATTTTGTTACGTGAAATTGTAAACATGTGGCCATGGATTTTGAAAATTCTAGAGAGAATTTTAAAAGCTTCAAGAGAATTTCAACAATTTTGAGAGGGATTTGAAAAGTTTCAATGGGAAGAATTGGGACAAAAATTGGAAAATTTTTAAGGGACTTTGAAAAAATTTCAACTGGAATTTTAGCATTTTTTTGACGTGAAATTGTAAACATGTTGAAGTGGATTTTGAAAATTCTAGAGAGAATTTTAAAAGCTTCAACAGAATTTCAACAATTTTGAGAGGGATTTGAAAAGTTTCAATGGGAATGGGAAGAATTGGGACAAAAATTGGAAAATTTTTAAGGGACTTTGAAAAAATTTCAACTGGAATTTTAGCCATTTTTTGACGTGAAATTGTAAACATGTGGCCATGGATTTTGAAAATTCTAGAGAGAATTTTAAAAGCTTCAACAGAATTTCAACAATTTTGAGAGGGATTTGAAAAGTTTCAATGGGAAGAATTGGGACAAAAATTGGAAAATTTTTAAGGGACTTTGAAAAAATTTCAACTGGAATTTTAGCCATTTTTTGACGTGAAATTGTAAACATGTGGACATGGATTTTGAAAATTCTAGAGAGAATTTTAAAAGCTTCAAGAGAATTTCAACAATTTTGAGAGGGATTTGAAAAGTTTCAATGGGAATGGGAAGAATTGGGACAAAAATTGGAAAATTTTTAAGGGACTTTGAAAACATTTCAACTGGAATTTTAGCCATTTTGTTACGTGAAATTGTAAACATGTGGCCATGGATTTTGAAAATTCTAGAGAGAATTTTAAAAGCTTCAAGAGAATTTCAACAATTTTGAGAGGGATTTGAAAAGTTTCAATGGGAATGGGAAGAATTGGGACAAAAATTGGAAAATTTTTAAGGGACTTTGAAAAATTTCAACTGGAATTTTAGCCATTTTTTGACGTGAAATTGTAAACATGTGGCCATGGATTTTGAAAATTCTAGAGAGAATTTTAAAAGCTTCAAGAGAATTTCAACAATTTTGAGAGGGATTTGAAAAGTTTCAATGGGAATGGAAGAATTGGGACAAAAATTGGAAATTTTTTAGGGGACTTTGAAAAAATTTCAACTGGAATTTTAGCCATTTTTTATGTGAAATTGTAAACATGTGGCCATGGATTTTGAAAATTCTAGAGAGAATTTAAAAGCTTCAAGAGAATTTCAACAATTTTGAGAGGGATTTGAAAAGTTTTCAATGGGAATGGGAAGAATTGGGACAAAAATTGGAAAATTTTGAAGGGACTTTGAAAAAATTTCAACTGGAATTTTATCAATTTTTTGACGTGAAATTGTAAACATGTGGACATGGATTTTGAAAATTCTAGAG
Source organism: Streptopelia decaocto (assembly GCF_964273445.1). Classification (NCBI taxonomy): domain Eukaryota; kingdom Metazoa; phylum Chordata; class Aves; order Columbiformes; family Columbidae; genus Streptopelia; species Streptopelia decaocto. Next base: position 15,291 of record NW_028116229.1, read on the forward strand.
AGAATTTTAAAAGCTTTAAGAGAATTTCAACAATTTTGAGAGGGATTTGAAAAGTTTCAATGGGAATGGGAAGAATTGGGACAAAAATTGGAAAATTTTTAAGGGACTTTGAAAAAATTTCAACTGGAATTTTAGCCATTTTTTTACGTGAAATTGTAAACATGTGGCCATGGATTTTGAAAATTCTAGAGAGAATTTTAAAAGCTTCAAGAGAATTTCAACAATTTTGAGAGGGATTTGAAAAGTTTCAATGGGAATGGGAAGAATTGGGACAAAAATTGGAAAATTTTTAAGGGACTTTGAAAAAATTTCAACTGGAATTTTAGCCATTTTTTGACGTGAAATTGTAAACATGTGGCCATGGATTTTGAAAATTCTAGAGAGAATTTTAACAGCTTCAAGAGAATTTCAACAATTTTGAGAGGGATTTGAAAAGTTTCAATGGGAATGGGAAGAATTGGGACAAAAATTGGAAATTTTTTAAGGGACTTTGAAAAAATTTCAACTGGAATTTTAGCCATTTTTTATGTGAAATTGTAAACATGTGGCCATGGATTTTGAAAATTCTAGAGAGAATTTAAAAGCTTCAAGAGAATTTCAACAATTTTGAGAGGGATTTGAAAAGTTTCAATGGGAATGGGAAGAATTGGGACAAAAATTGGAAAATTTTTAAGGGACTTTGAAAAAATTTCAACTGGAATTTTAGCCATTTTTTGACGTGAAATTGTAAACATGTGGACATGGATTTTGAAAATTCTAGAGAGAATTTAAAAAGCTTTAAGAGAATTTCAACAATTTTGAGAGGGATTTGAAAAGTTTCAATGGGAATGGGAAGAATTGGGACAAAAATTGGAAAATTTTTAAGGGACTTTGAAAAAATTTCAACTGGAATTTTAGCCATTTTTTGACGTGAAATTGTAAACATGTGGCCATGGATTTTGAAAATTCTAGAGAGAATTTTAAAAGCTTCAAGAGAATTTCAACAATTTTGAGAGGGATTTGAAAAGTTTCAATGGGAATGGGAAGAATTGGGACAAAAATTGGAAAATTTTTAAGGGACTTTGAAAAAATTTCAACTGGAATTTTAGCCATTTTTTGACGTGAAATTGTAAACATGTGGCCATGGATTTTGAAAATTCTAGAGAGAATTTTAACAGCTTCAAGAGAATTTCAACAATTTTGAGAGGGATTTGAAAAGTTTCAATGGGAATGGGAAGAATTGGGACAAAAATTGGAAATTTTTTAAGGGACTTTGAAAAAATTTCAACTGGAATTTTAGCCATTTTTTATGTGAAATTGTAAACATGTGGCCATGGATTTTGAAAATTCTAGAGAGAATTTAAAAGCTTCAAGAGAATTTCAACAATTTTGAGAGGGATTTGAAAAGTTTCAATGGGAATGGGAAGAATTGGGACAAAAATTGGAAAATTTTTAAGGGACTTTGAAAAAATTTCAACTGGAATTTTAGCCATTTTTTGACGTGAAATTGTAAACATGTGGACATGGATTTTGAAAATTCTAGAGAGAATTTAAAAAGCTTTAAGAGAATTTCAACAATTTTGAGAGGGATTTGAAAAGTTTCAATGGGAATGGGAAGAATTGGGACAAAAATTGGAAAATTTTTAAGGGACTTTGAAAAAATTTCAACTGGAATTTTAGCCATTTTTTGACGTGAAATTGTAAACATGTGGCCATGGATTTTGAAAATTCTAGAGAGAATTTTAAAAGCTTCAAGAGAATTTCAACAATTTTGAGAGGGATTTGAAAAGTTTCAATGGGAATGGGAAGAATTGGGACAAAAATTGGAAAATTTTTAAGGGACTTTGAAAAAATTTCAACTGGAATTTTAGCCATTTTTTGACGTGAAATTGTAAACATGTGGCCATGGATTTTGAAAATTCTAGAGAGAATTTTTAAAGCTTCAACAGAATTTCAACAATTTTGAGAGGGATTTGAAAAGTTTCAATGGGAATGGGAAGAATTGGGGACAAAAATTGGAAAATTTTTAAGGGACTTTGAAAAAATTTCAACTGGAATTTTAGCCATTTTGTTACGTGAAATTGTAAACATGTGGCCATGGATTTTGAAAATTCTAGAGAGAATTTTAAAAGCTTCAAGAGAATTTCAACAATTTTGAGAGGGATTTGAAAAGTTTCAATGGGAAGAATTGGGACAAAAATTGGAAAATTTTTAAGGGACTTTGAAAAAATTTCAACTGGAATTTTAGCATTTTTTTGACGTGAAATTGTAAACATGTTGAAGTGGATTTTGAAAATTCTAGAGAGAATTTTAAAAGCTTCAACAGAATTTCAACAATTTTGAGAGGGATTTGAAAAGTTTCAATGGGAATGGGAAGAATTGGGACAAAAATTGGAAAATTTTTAAGGGACTTTGAAAAAATTTCAACTGGAATTTTAGCCATTTTTTGACGTGAAATTGTAAACATGTGGCCATGGATTTTGAAAATTCTAGAGAGAATTTTAAAAGCTTCAACAGAATTTCAACAATTTTGAGAGGGATTTGAAAAGTTTCAATGGGAAGAATTGGGACAAAAATTGGAAAATTTTTAAGGGACTTTGAAAAAATTTCAACTGGAATTTTAGCCATTTTTTGACGTGAAATTGTAAACATGTGGACATGGATTTTGAAAATTCTAGAGAGAATTTTAAAAGCTTCAAGAGAATTTCAACAATTTTGAGAGGGATTTGAAAAGTTTCAATGGGAATGGGAAGAATTGGGACAAAAATTGGAAAATTTTTAAGGGACTTTGAAAACATTTCAACTGGAATTTTAGCCATTTTGTTACGTGAAATTGTAAACATGTGGCCATGGATTTTGAAAATTCTAGAGAGAATTTTAAAAGCTTCAAGAGAATTTCAACAATTTTGAGAGGGATTTGAAAAGTTTCAATGGGAATGGGAAGAATTGGGACAAAAATTGGAAAATTTTTAAGGGACTTTGAAAAAATTTCAACTGGAATTTTAGCCATTTTTTGACGTGAAATTGTAAACATGTGGCCATGGATTTTGAAAATTCTAGAGAGAATTTTAAAAGCTTCAAGAGAATTTCAACAATTTTGAGAGGGATTTGAAAAGTTTAATGGGAATGGGAAGAATTGGGACAAAAATTGGAAAATTTTTTAGGGGACTTTGAAAAAATTTCAACTGGAATTTTAGCCATTTTTTATGTGAAATTGTAAACATGTGGCCATGGATTTTGAAAATTCTAGAGAGAATTTAAAAGCTTCAAGAGAATTTCAACAATTTTGAGAGGGATTTGAAAAGTTTCAATGGGAATGGGAAGAATTGGGACAAAAATTGGAAATTTTGAAGGGACTTGAAAAAATTTCAACTGGAATTTTATCAATTTTTTGACGTGAAATTGTAAACATGTGGACATGGATTTTGAAAATTCTAGAGAGAATTTTTAAAAGCTTTAAGAGAATTTCAACAATTTTGAGAGGGATTTGAAAAGTTTCAATGGGAATGGGAAGAATTGGGACAAAAATTGGAAAATTTTTAAGGACTTTGAAAAAATTTCAACTGGAATTTTAGCCATTTTTTACGTGAAATTGTAAACATGTGGCCATGGATTTTGAAAATTCTAGAGAGAATTTTAAAAGCTTCAAGAGAATTTCAACAATTTTGAGAGGGATTTGAAAAGTTTCAATGGGAATGGGAAGAATTGGGACAAAAATTGGAAAATTTTTAAGGGACTTTGAAAAAATTTCAACTGGAATTTTAGCCATTTTTTGACGTGAAATTGTAAACATGTGGCCATGGATTTTGAAAATTCTAGAGAGAATTTTAACAGCTTCAAGAGAATTTCAACAATTTTGAGAGGGATTTGAAAAGTTTCAATGGGAATGGGAAGAATTGGGACAAAAATTGGAAATTTTTAAGGGACTTTGAAAAATTTCAACTGGAATTTTAGCCATTTTTTATGTGAAATTGTAAACATGTGGCCATGGATTTTGAAAATTCTAGAGAGAATTTAAAAGCTTCAAGAGAATTTCAACAATTTTGAGAGGGATTTGAAAAGTTTCAATGGGAATGGGAAGAATTGGGACAAAAATTGGAAAATTTTTAAGGGACTTTGAAAAAATTTCAACTGGAATTTTAGCCATTTTTTGACGTGAAATTGTAAACATGTGGACATGGATTTTGAAAATTCTAGAGAGAATTTTTAAAAGCTTAAGAGAATTTCAACAATTTTGAGAGGGATTTGAAAAGTTTCAATGGGAATGGAAGAATTGGGACAAAAATTGGAAAATTTTTAAGGGACTTTGAAAAAATTTCAACTGGAATTTTAGCCATTTTTTTGACGTGAAATTGTAAACATGTGGCCATGGATTTTGAAAATTCTAGAGAGAATTTTAAAAGCTTCAAGAGAATTTCAACAATTTTGAGAGGGATTTGAAAAGTTTCAATGGGAATGGGAAGAATTGGGACAAAAATTGGAAAATTTTTAAGGGACTTTGAAAAATTTCAACTGGAATTTTAGCCATTTTTTGACGTGAAATTGTAAACATGTGGCATGGATTTTGAAAATTCTAGAGAGAATTTTAAAAGCTTCAAGAGAATTTCAACAATTTTGAGAGGGATTTGAAAAGTTTCAATGGGAAGAATTGGGACAAAAATTGGAAAATTTTTAAGGGACTTTGAAAAAATTTCAACTGGAATTTTAGCATTTTTTTGACGTGAAATTGTAAACATGTTGAAGTGGATTTTGAAAATTCTAGAGAGAATTTTAAAAGCTTCAACAGAATTTCAACAATTTTGAGAGGGATTTTGAAAAGTTTCAATGGGAATGGGAAGAATTGGGACAAAAATTGGAAAATTTTTAAGGGACTTTGAAAAAATTTCAACTGGAATTTTAGCCATTTTTTGACGTGAAATTGTAAACATGTGGACATGGATTTTGAAAATTCTAGAGAGAATTTTAAAAGCTTCAAGAGAATTTCAACAATTTTGAGAGGGATTTGAAAAGTTTCAATGGGAATGGGAAGAATTGGGACAAAAATGGGAAAATTTTTAAGGGACTTTGAAAACATTTCAACTGGAATTTTAGCCATTTTGTTACGTGAAATTGTAAACATGTGGCCATGGATTTTGAAAATTCTAGAGAGAATTTTAAAAGCTTCAAGAGAATTTCAACAATTTTGAGAGGGATTTGAAAAGTTTCAATGGGAATGGGAAGAATTGGGACAAAAATTGGAAAATTTTTAAGGGACTTTGAAAAAAATTTCAACTGGAATTTTAGCCATTTTTTGACGTGAAATTGTAAACATGTGGCCATGGATTTTGAAAATTCTAGAGAGAATTTTAAAAGCTTCAAGAGAATTTCAACAATTTTGAGAGGGATTTGAAAAGTTTCAATGGGAATGGGAAGAATTGGGACAAAAATTGGAAATTTTTTAGGGGACTTTGAAAAAATTTCAACTGGAATTTTAGCCATTTTTTATGTGAAATTGTAAACATGTGGCCATGGATTTTGAAAATTCTAGAGAGAATTTAAAAGCTTCAAGAGAATTTCAACAATTTTGAGAGGGATTTGAAAAGTTTCAATGGGAATGGGAAGAATTGGGACAAAAATTGGAAATTTTGAAGGGACTTTGAAAAAATTTCAACTGGAATTTTATCAATTTTTTGACGTGAAATTGTAAACATGTGGACATGGATTTTGAAAATTCTAGAGAGAATTTAAAAAGCTTTAAGAGAATTTCAACAATTTTGAGAGGGATTTGAAAAGTTTCAATGGGAATGGGAAGAATTGGGACAAAAATGGAAAATTTTTAAGGGACTTTGAAAAAATTCAACTGGAATTTTAGCCATTTTTTTACGTGAAATTGTAACATGTGGCCATGGATTTTGAAAATTCTAGAGAGAATTTTAAAAGCTTCAAAGAGAATTTCAACAATTTTGAGAGGGATTTGAAAAGTTTCAATGGGAATGGGAAGAATTGGGACAAAAATTGGAAAATTTTTAAGGGACTTTGAAAAATTTCAACTGGAATTTTAGCCATTTTGTTACGTGAAATTGTAAACATGTGGCCATGGATTTTGAAAATTCTAGAGAGAATTTTAAAAGCTTCAAGAGAATTTCAACAATTTTGAGAGGGATTTGAAAAGTTTCAATGGGAATGGGAAGAATTGGGACAAAAATTGGAAATTTTTAAGGGACTTTGAAAAATTTCAACTGGAATTTTAGCCATTTTTTGACGTGAAATTGTAAACATGTGGACATGGATTTTGAAAATTCTAGAGAGAAATTTAAAAGCTTCAGAGAATTTCAACAATTTTGAGAGGGATTTGAAAAGTTTCAATGGGAATGGGAAGAATTGGGACAAAAATTGGAAAATTTTTAAGGGACTTTGAAAAAATTTCAACTGGAATTTTAGCCATTTTTTGACGTGAAATTGTAAACATGTGGACATGGATTTTGAAAATTCTAGAGAGAATTTTAAAAGCTTCAACAGAATTTCAACAATTTTGAGAGGGATTTGAAAAGTTTCAATGGGAATGGGAAGAATTGGGACCAAAATTGGAAAATTTTTAAGGACTTTGAAAAATTTCAACTGGAATTTTAGCCATTTTTGACGTGAAATTGTAAACATGTGGCCATGGATTTTGATAATTCTATAGAGAATTTTTAAAGCTTCAACAGAATTTCAACAATTTTGAGAGGGATTTGAAAAGTTTCAATGGGAATGGGAAGAATTGGGACAAAAATTGGAAAATTTTTAAGGGACTTTTGAAAAAATTTCAACTGGAATTTTAGCCATTTTTTGACGTGAAATTGTAAACATGTGGACATGGATTTTGAAAATTCTAGAGAGAATTTTAAAAGCTTCAACAGAATTTCAACAATTTTGAGAGGGATTTGAAAAGTTTCAATGGGAATGGGAAGAATTGGGACAAAAATTGGAATTTTTAAGGACTTTGAAAAAATTTCAACTGAATTTTTAGCAATTTTTTTATGTGAAATTGTAAACATGTGGACATGGATTTTGAAAATTCTAGAGAGAATTTTAAAAGCTTCAAGAGAATTTCAACAATTTTGAGAGGGATTTGAAAAGTTTCAATGGGAATGGGAAGAATTGGGACAAAAATTGGAAAATTTTTAAGGGACTTTGAAAAAAATTTCAACTGGAATTTTAGCCATTTTTTGACGTGAAATTGTAAACATGTGGACATGGATTTTGAAAATTCTAGAGAGAATTTTAAAAGCTTTAACTGAATTTCTACAATTTTGAGAGGGATTTGAAAAGTTTCAATGGGAATGGGAAGAATTTGGACAAAAATTGGAAAATTTTTAAGGGACTTTGAAAAAATTTCAACTGGAATTTTAGCCATTTTTTGACGTGAAATTGTAAACATGTGGCCATGGATTTTGAAAATTCTAGAGAGAATTTTAAAAGCTTCAACAGAATTTCAACAATTTTGAGAGGGATTTGAAAAGTTTCAATGGGAATGGGAAGAATTGGGACAAAAATTGGAAAATTTTTAAGGGACTTTGAAAAATTTCAACTGGAATTTTAGCCATTTTTTGACGTGAAATTGTAAACATGTGGCCATGGATTTTGAAAATTCTAGAGAGAATTTTAAAAGCTTCAACAGAATTTCAACAATTTTGAGAGGGATTTGAAAAGTTTCAATGGGAATGGGAAGAATTGGGACAAAAATTGGAAAATTTTTAAGGGACTTTGAAAAAATTTCAACTGGAATTTTAGCCATTTTTGACGTGAAATTGTAACATGTGGCCATGGATTTTGAAAATTCTAGAGAGAATTTTAAAAGCTTCAAGAGAATTTCAACAATTTTGAGAGGGATTTGAAAAGTTTCAATGGGAATGGGAAGAATTGGGACAAAAATTGGAAAATTTTTAAGGGACTTTGAAAACATTTCAACTGGAATTTTAGCCATTTTTTGACGTGAAATTGTAAACATGTGGCCATGGATTTTGAAAATTCCAGAGAGAATTTTAAAAGCTTCAACAGAATTCCAACAATTTTGAGAGGGATTTGAAAAGTTTCAATGGGAATGGGAAGAATTGGGACAAAAATTGGAAAATTTTTAAGGGACTTTGAAAAAATTTCAACTGGAATTTTAGCCATTTTTTGACGTGAAATTGTAAACATGTGGACATGGATTTTGAAAATTCTCGAGAGAATTTTAAAAGCTTCAAGAGAATTTCAACAATTTTGAGAGGGATTTGAAAAGTTTCAATGGGAATGGGAAGAATTGGGACAAAAATTGGAAAATTTTTAAGGGACTTTGAAAAAATTTCAACTGGAATTTTAGCCATTTTTTTATGTGAAATTGTAAACATGTGGCCATGGATTTTGAAAATTCTAGAAAGAATTTTAAAAGCTTCAAGAGAATTTCAACAATTTTGAGAGGGATTTGAAAAGTTTCAATGGGAATGGGAAGAATTGGGACAAAAATTGGAAAATTTTTAAGGGACTTTGAAAAAATTTCAACTGGAATTTTAGCCATTTTTTGACGTGAAATTGTAAACATGTTGAAGTGGATTTTGAAAATTCTAGAGAGAATTTTAAAAGCTTCAAGAGAATTTCAACAATTTTGAGAGGGATTTGAAAAGTTTCAATGGGAATGGGAAGAATTGGGACAAAAATTGGAAAATTTTTAAGGGACTTTGAAAAAATTTCAACTGGAATTTTAGCCATTTTTTGACGTGAAATTGTAAACATGTTGAAGTGGATTTTGAAAATTCTAGAGAGAATTTTAAAAGCTTCAACAGAATTTCAACAATTTTGAGAGGGATTTGAAAAGTTTCAATGGGAATGGGAAGAATTGGGACAAAAATTGGAAAATTTTTAAGGGACTTTGAAAAAATTTCAACTGGAATTTTAGCCATTTTTTGACGTGAAATTGTAAACATGTGGACATGGATTTTGAAAATTCTAGAGAGAATTTTAAAAGCTTCAACAGAATTTCAACAATTTTGAGAGGGATTTGAAAAGTTTCAATGGGAATGGGAAGAATTGGGACAAAAATTGGAAAATTTTTAAGGGACTTTGAAAAAATTTCAACTGGAATTTTAGCCATTTTTTGACGTGAAATTGTAAACATGTGGACATGGATTTTGAAAATTCTAGAGAGAATTTTAAAAGCTTCAACAGAATTTCAACAATTTTGAGAGGGATTTGAAAAGTTTCAATGGGAATGGGAAGAATTGGGACAAAAATTGGAAAATTTTTAAGGGACTTTGAAAACATTTCAACTGGAATTTTAGCCATTTTTTGACGTGAAATTGTAAACATGTGGCCATGGATTTTGAAAATTCTAGAGAGAATTTTAAAAGCTTCAACAGAATTTCAACAATTTTGAGAGGGATTTGAAAAGTTTCAATGGGAATGGGAAGAATTGGGACAAAAATTGGAAAATTTTTAAGGGACTTTGAAAAAATTTCAACTGGAATTTTAGCAATTTTTTGACGTGAAATTGTAAACATGTTGAAGTGGATTTTGAAAATTCTAGAGAGAATTTTAAAAGCTTCAACAGAATTTCAACAATTTTGAGAGGGATTTGAAAAGTTTCAATGGGAATGGGAAGAATTGGGACAAAAATTGGAAAATTTTTAAGGGACTTTGAAAAAATTTCAACTGGAATTTTAGCCATTTTTTGACGTGAAATTGTAAACATGTGGCCATGGATTTTGAAAATTCTAGAGAGAATTTTAAAAGCTTCAAGAGAATTTCAACAATTTTGAGAGGGATTTGAAAAGTTTCAATGGGAAGAATTGGGACAAAAATTGGAAAATTTTTAAGGGACTTTGAAAAAATTTCAACTGGAATTTTAGCAATTTTTTGATGTGAAATTGTAAACATGTGGACATGGATTTTGAAAATTCTAGAGAGAATTTTAAAAGCTTCAAGAGAATTTCAACAATTTTGAGAGGGATTTGAAAAGTTTCAATGGGAATGGGAAGAATTGGGACAAAAATTGGAAAATTTTTAAGGGACTTTGAAAAAATTTCAACTGGAATTTTAGCCATTTTTTGACGTGAAATTGTAAACATGTGGACATGGATTTTGAAAATTCTAGAGAGAATTTTAAAAGCTTTAACTGAATTTCTACAATTTTGAGAGGGATTTGAAAAGTTTCAATGGGAATGGGAAGAATTGGGACAAAAATTGGAAAATTTTTCAGGGACTTTGAAAAAATTTCAACTGGAATTTTAGCCATTTTTTTACGTGAAATTGTAAACATGTGGACATGGATTTTGAAAATTCTAGAGAGAATTTTAAAAGCTTCAAGAGAATTTCAACAATTTTGAGAGGGATTTGAAAAGTTTCAATGGGAATGGGAAGAATTGGGACAAAAATTGGAAAATTTTTAAGGGACTTTGAAAACATTTCAACTGGAATTTTAGCCATTTTTTGACGTGAAATTGTAAACATGTGGCCATGGATTTTGAAAATTCTAGAGAGAATTTTAAAAGCTTCAACAGAATTTCAACAATTTTGAGAGGGATTTGAAAAGTTTCAATGGGAATGGGAAGAATTGGGACAAAAATTGGAAAATTTTTAAGGGACTTTGAAAAAATTTCAACTGGAATTTTAGCCATTTTGTTACGTGAAATTGTAAACATGTGGCCATGGATTTTGAAAATTCTAGAGAGAATTTTAAAAGCTTTAAGAGAATTTCAACAATTTTGAGAGGGATTTGAAAAGTTTCAATGGGAATGGGAAGAATTGGGACAAAAATTGGAAAATTTTTAAGGGACTTTGAAAAAATTTCAACTGGAATTTTAGCATTTTTTTGACGTGAAATTGTAAACATGTTGAAGTGGATTTTGAAAATTCTAGAGAGAATTTTAAAAGCTTCAACAGAATTTCAACAATTTTGAGAGGGATTTGAAAATTTTCAATGGGAATGGGAAGAATTGGGACAAAAATTGCAAAATTTTTAAGGGACTTTGAAAAAATTTCAACTGGACTTTTTGGCATTTTTTGACGTGAAATTGTAAACATGTGGCCATGGATTTTGAAAATTCTAGAGAGAATTTTAAAAGCTTCAAGAGAATTTCAACAATTTTGAGAGGGATTTGAAAAGTTTCAATGGGAAGAATTGGGACAAAAATTGGAAAATTTTTAAGGGACTTTGAAAAAATTTCAACTGGAATTTTAGCCATTTTTTGACGTGAAATTGTAAACATGTGGACATGGATTTTGAAAATTCTAGAGAGAATTTTAAAAGCTTTAAGAGAATTTCAACAATTTTGAGAGGGATTTGAAAAGTTTCAATGGGAATGGGAAGAATTGGGACAAAAATTGGAAAATTTTGAAGGGACTTTGAAAAAATTTCAACTGGAATTTTAGCAATTTTTTGACGTGAAATTGTAAACATGTTGAAGTGGATTTTGAAAATTCTAGAGAGAATTTTAAAAGCTTCAAGAGAATTTCAACAATTTTGAGAGGGATTTGAAAAGTTTCAATGGGAATGGGAAGAATTGGGACAAAAATTGGAAAATTTTTAAGGGACTTTGAAAAAATTTCAACTGGAATTTTAGCAATTTTTTGACGTGAAATTGTAAACATGTGGACATGGATTTTGAAAATTCTAGAGAGAATTTTAAAAGCTTCAACAGAATTTCAACAATTTTGAGAGGGATTTGAAAAGTTTCAATGGGAATGGGAAGAATTGGGACAAAAATTGGAAAATTTTTAAGGGACTTTGAAAAAATTTCAACTGGAATTTTAGCCATTTTTTGACGTGAAATTGTAAACATGTGGACATGGATTTTGAAAATTCTAGAGAGAATTTTAAAAGCTTCAAGAGAATTTCAACAATTTTGAGAGGGATTTGAAAAGTTTCAATGGGAATGGGAAGAATTGGGACAAAAATTGGAAAATTTTTAAGGGACTTTGAAAACATTTCAACTGGAATTTTAGCCATTTTTTGACGTGAAATTGTAAACATGTGGCCATGGATTTTGAAAATTCTAGAGAGAATTTTAAAAGCTTCAACAGAATTTCAACAATTTTGAGAGGGATTTGAAAAGTTTCAATGGGAATGGGAAGAATTGGGACAAAAATTGGAAAATTTTTAAGGGACTTTGAAAAAATTTCAACTGGAATTTTAGCAATTTTTTGACGTGAAATTGTAAACATGTTGAAGTGGATTTTGAAAATTCTAGAGAGAATTTTAAAAGCTTCAACAGAATTTCAACAATTTTGAGAGGGATTTGAAAAGTTTCAATGGGAATGGGAAGAATTGGGACAAAAATTGGAAAATTTTTAAGGGACTTTGAAAAAATTTCAACTGGAATTTTAGCCATTTTTTGACGTGAAATTGTAAACATGTGGCCATGGATTTTGAAAATTCTAGAGAGAATTTTAAAAGCTTCAAGAGAATTTCAACAATTTTGAGAGGGATTTGAAAAGTTTCAATGGGAAGAATTGGGACAAAAATTGGAAAATTTTTAAGGGACTTTGAAAAAATTTCAACTGGAATTTTAGCAATTTTTTGATGTGAAATTGTACATGTGGACATGGATTTTGAAAATTCTAGAGAGAATTTTAAAAGCTTCAAGAGAATTTCAACAATTTTGAGAGGGATTTGAAAAGTTTCAATGGGAATGGGAAGAATTGGGACAAAAATTGGAAAATTTTTAAGGGACTTTGAAAAAATTTCAACTGGAATTTTAGCCATTTTTTGACGTGAAATTGTAAACATGTGGACATGGATTTTGAAAATTCTAGAGAGAATTTTAAAAGCTTCAAGAGAATTTCAACAATTTTGAGAGGGATTTGAAAAGTTTCAATGGGAATGGGAAGAATTGGGACAAAAATTGGAAAATTTTTAAGGGACTTTGAAAACATTTCAACTGGAATTTTAGCCATTTTTTGACGTGAAATTGTAAACATGTGGCCATGGATTTTGAAAATTCTAGAGAGAATTTTAAAAGCTTCAACAGAATTTCAACAATTTTGAGAGGGATTTGAAAAGTTTCAATGGGAATGGGAAGAATTGGGACAAAAATTGGAAAATTTTTAAGGGACTTTGAAAAAATTTCAACTGGAATTTTAGCCATTTTGTTACGTGAAATTGTAAACATGTGGCCATGGATTTTGAAAATTCTAGAGAGAATTTTAAAAGCTTTAAGAGAATTTCAACAATTTTGAGAGGGATTTGAAAAGTTTCAATGGGAATGGGAAGAATTGGGACAAAAATTGGAAAATTTTTAAGGGACTTTGAAAAAATTTCAACTGGAATTTTAGCATTTTTTTGACGTGAAATTGTAAACATGTTGAAGTGGATTTTGAAAATTCTAGAGAGAATTTTAAAAGCTTCAACAGAATTTCAACAATTTTGAGAGGGATTTGAAAATTTTCAATGGGAATGGGAAGAATTGGGACAAAAATTGCAAAATTTTTAAGGGACTTTGAAAAAATTTCAACTGGACTTTTTGGCATTTTTTGACGTGAAATTGTAAACATGTGGCCATGGATTTTGAAAATTCTAGAGAGAATTTTAAAAGCTTCAAGAGAATTTCAACAATTTTGAGAGGGATTTGAAAAGTTTCAATGGGAAGAATTGGGACAAAAATTGGAAAATTTTTAAGGGACTTTGAAAAAATTTTAACTGGAATTTTAGCAATTTTTTGACGTGAAATTGTAAACATGTGGACATGGATTTTGAAAATTCTAGAGAGAATTTTAAAAGCTTTAAGAGAATTTCAACAATTTTGAGAGGGATTTGAAAAGTTTCAATGGGAATGGGAAGAATTGGGACAAAAATTGGAAAATTTTTAAGGGACTTCGAAAAAATTTCAACTGGAATTTTAGCAATTTTTTGACGTGAAATTGTAAACATGTTGAAGTGGATTTTGAAAATTCTAGAGAGAATTTTAAAAGCTTCAACAGAATTTCAACAATTTTGAGAGGGATTTGAAAAGTTTCAATGGGAATGGGAAGAATTGGGACAAAAATTGGAAAATTTTTAAGGGACTTTGAAAAAATTTCAACTGGAATTTTAGCCATTTTTTGACGTGAAATTGTAAACATGTGGCCATGGATTTTGAAAATTCTAGAGAGAATTTTAAAAGCTTCAAGAGAATTTCAACAATTTTGAGAGGGATTTGAAAAGTTTCAATGGGAAGAATTGGGACAAAAATTGGAAAATTTTTAAGGGACTTTGAAAAAATTTCAACTGGAATTTTAGCCATTTTTTGACGTGAAATTGTAAACATGTGGACATGGATTTTGAAAATTCTAGAGAGAATTTTAAAAGCTTCAAGAGAATTTCAACAATTTTGAGAGGGATTTGAAAAGTTTCAATGGGAATGGGAAGAATTGGGACAAAAATTGGAAAATTTTTAAGGGACTTTGAAAAAATTTCAACTGGAATTTTAGCCATTTTTTGACGTGAAATTGTAAACATGTGGACATGGATTTTGAAAATTCTAGAGAGAATTTTAAAAGCTTTAACTGAATTTCTACAATTTTGAGAGGGATTTGAAAAGTTTCAATGGGAATGGGAAGAATTGGGACAAAAATTGGAAAATTTTTCAGGGACTTTGAAAAAATTTCAACTGGAATTTTAGCCATTTTTTTACGTGAAATTGTAAACATGTGGACATGGATTTTGAAAATTCTAGAGAGAATTTTAAAAGCTTCAAGAGAATTTCAACAATTTTGAGAGGGATTTGAAAAGTTTCAATGGGAATGGGAAGAATTGGGACAAAAATTGGAAAATTTTTAAGGGACTTTGAAAACATTTCAACTGGAATTTTAGCCATTTTTTGACGTGAAATTGTAAACATGTGGCCATGGATTTTGAAAATTCTAGAGAGAATTTTAAAAGCTTCAACAGAATTTCAACAATTTTGAGAGGGATTTGAAAAGTTTCAATGGGAATGGGAAGAATTGGGACAAAAATTGGAAAATTTTTAAGGGACTTTGAAAAAATTTCAACTGGAATTTTAGCCATTTTTTGACGTGAAATTGTAAACATGTGGCCATGGATTTTGAAAATTCTAGAGAGAATTTTAAAAGCTTCAAGAGAATTTCAACAATTTTGAGAGGGATTTGAAAAGTTTCAATGGGAAGAATTGGGACAAAAATTGGAAAATTTTTAAGGGACTTTGAAAAAATTTCAACTGGAATTTTAGCAATTTTTTGACGTGAAATTGTAAACATGTGGACATGGATTTTGAAAATTCTAGAGAGAATTTTAAAAGCTTCAACAGAATTTCAACAATTTTGAGAGGGATTTGAAAAGTTTCAATGGGAATGGGAAGAATTGGGACAAAAATTGGAAAATTTTTAAGGGACTTTGAAAAAATTTCAACTGGAATTTTAGCCATTTTTTGACGTGAAATTGTAAACATGTGGCCATGGATTTTGAAAATTCTAGAGAGAATTTTAAAAGCTTCAAGAGAATTTCAACAATTTTGAGAGGGATTTGAAAAGTTTCAATGGGAAGAATTGGGACAAAAATTGGAAAATTTTTAAGGGACTTTGAAAAAATTTCAACTGGAATTTTAGCAATTTTTTGACGTGAAATTGTAAACATGTGGACATGGATTTTGAAAATTCTAGAGAGAATTTTAAAAGCTTTAACTGAATTTCTACAATTTTGAGAGGGATTTGAAAAGTTTCAATGGGAATGGGAAGAATTGGGACAAAAATTGGAAAATTTTTAAGGGACTTTGAAAAAATTTCAACTGGAATTTTAGCCATTTTTTTACGTGAAATTGTAAACATGTGGACATGGATTTTGAAAATTCTAGAGAGAATTTTAAAAGATTCAAGAGAATTTCAACAATTTTGAGAGGGATTTGAAAAGTTTCAATGGGAATGGGAAGAATTGGGACAAAAATTGGAAAATTTTTAAGGGACTTTGAAAAAATTTCAACTGGAATTTTAGCATTTTTTTGACGTGAAATTGTAAACATGTGGACATGGATTTTGAAAATTCTAGAGAGAATTTTAAAAGCTTCAACAGAATTTCAACAATTTTGAGAGGGATTTGAAAAGTTTCAATGGGAATGGGAAGAATTGGGACAAAAATTGGAAAATTTTTAAGGGACTTTGAAAAAATTTCAACTGGAATTTTAGCCATTTTTTGACGTGAAATTGTAAACATGTGGCCATGGATTTTGAAAATTCTAGAGAGAATTTTAAAAGCTTCAAGAGAATTTCAACAATTTTGAGAGGGATTTGAAAAGTTTCAATGGGAAGAATTGGGACAAAAATTGGAAAATTTTTAAGGGACTTTGAAAAAATTTCAACTGGAATTTTAGCCATTTTTTGACGTGAAATTGTAAACATGTGGACATGGATTTTGAAAATTCTAGAGAGAATTTTAAAAGCTTCAAGAGAATTTCAACAATTTTGAGAGGGATTTGAAAAGTTTCAATGGGAATGGGAAGAATTGGGACAAAAATTGGAAAATTTTGAAGGGACTTTGAAAAAATTTCAACTGGAATTTTAGCAATTTTTTGTCGTGAAATTGTAAACATGTTGAAGTGGATTTTGAAAATTCTAGAGAGAATTTTAAAAGCTTCAACAGAATTTCAACAATTTTGAGAGGGATTTGAAAAGTTTCAATGGGAATGGGAAGAATTGGGACAAAAATTGGAAAATTTTTAAGGGACTTTGAAAAAATTTCAACTGGAATTTTAGCCATTTTTTGACGTGAAATTGTAAACATGTGGACATGGATTTTGAAAATTCTAGAGAGAATTTTAAAAGCTTCAAGAGAATTTCAACAATTTTGAGAGGGATTTGAAAAGTTTCAATGGGAATGGGAAGAATTGGGACAAAAATTGGAAAACTTATAAGGGACTTTGAAAAAACTTCAACTGGAATTTTAGCCATTTTTTTACGTGAAATTGTAAACATGTGGACATGGATTTTGAAAATTCTAGAGAGAATTTTAAAAGCTTTAACTGAATTTCTACAATTTTGAGAGGGATTTGAAAAGTTTCAATGGGAATGGGAAGAATTGGGACAAAAATTGGAAAATATTTAAGGGACTTTGAAAAAATTTCAACTGGAATTTTAGCCATTTTTTGACGTGAAATTGTAAACATGTGGACATGGATTTTGAAAATTCTAGAGAGAATTTTAAAAGCTTCAAGAGAATTTCAACAATTTTGAGAGGGATTTGAAAAGTTTCAATGGGAATGGGAAGAATTGGGACAAAAATTGGAAAATTTTTAAGGGACTTTGAAAAAATTTCAACTGGAATTTTAGCCATTTTTTGACGTGAAATTGTAAACATGTGGCCATGGATTTTGAAAATTCTAGAGAGAATTTTAAAAGCTTCAAGAGAATTTCAACAATTTTGAGAGGGATTTGAAAAGTTTCAATGGGAATGGGAAGAATTGGGACAAAAATTGGAAAATTTTTAAGGGACTTTGAAAAAATTTCAACTGGAATTTTAGCCATTTTTTGACGTGAAATTGTAAACATGTGGCCATGGATTTTGAAAATTCTAGAGAGAATTTTAAAAGCTTCAAGAGAATTTCAACAATTTTGAGAGGGATTTGAAAAGTTTCAATGGGAATGGGAAGAATTGGGACAAAAATTGGAAAATTTTTAAGGGACTTTGAAAAAATTTCAACTGGAATTTTAGCCATTTTTTGACATGAAATTGTAAACATGTGGCCATGGATTTTGAAAATTCTAGAGAGAATTTTAAAAGCTTCAACAGAATTCCTACAAATTTGAGAGGGATTTGAAAAGTTTCAATGGGAATGGGAAGAATTGGGACAAAAATTGGAAAATTTTTAAGGGACTTTGAAAAAATTTCAACTGGAATTTTAGCCATTTTTTTATGTGAAATTGTAAACATGTGGCCATGGATTTTGAAAATTCTAGAGAGAATTTTAAAAGCTTCAACAGAATTTCAACAATTTTGAGAGGGATTTGAAAAGTTTCAATGGGAATGGGAAGAATTGGGACAAAAATTGGAAAATTTTTAAGGGACTTTGAAAAAATTTCAACTGGAATTTTAGCCATTTTTTGACGTGAAATTGTAAACATGTGGCCATGGATTTTGAAAATTCTAGAGAGAATGTTAAAAGCTTCAAGAGAATTTCAACAATTTTGAGAGGGATTTGAAAAGTTTCAATGGGAATGGGAAGAATTGGGACAAAAATTGGAAAATTTTTAAGGGACTTTGAAAAAATTTCAACTGGAATTTTAGCCATTTTTTGACGTGAAATTGTAAACATGTGGCCATGGATTTTGAAAATTCTAGAGAGAATTTTAAAAGCTTCAACAGAATTCCTACAAATTTGAGAGGGATTTGAAAAGTTTCAATGGGAATGGGAAGAATTGGGACAAAAATTGGAAAATTTTTAAGGGACTTTGAAAAAATTTCAACTGGAATTTTAGCCATTTTTTTATGTGAAATTGTAAACATGTGGCCATGGATTTTGAAAATTCTAGAGAGAATTTTAAAAGCTTCAACAGAATTTCAACAATTTTGAGAGGGATTTGAAAAGTTTCAATGGGAATGGGAAGAATTGGGACAAAAATTGGAAAATTTTTAAGGGACTTTGAAAAAATTTCAACTGGAATTTTAGCCATTTTGTTACGTGAAATTGTAAACATGTGCCCATGGATTTTGAACATTCTAGAGAGAAATTTAAAATCTTCAAGAGAATTTCAACAATTTTGAGAGGGATTTGAAAAGTTTCAATGGGAATGGGAAGAATTGGGACAAAAATTGGAAAACTTATAAGGGACTTTGAAAAAACTTCAACTGGAATTTTAGCCATTTTTTTACGTGAAATTGTAAACATGTGGACATGGATTTTGAAAATTCTAGAGAGAATTTAAAAGATTCAACAGAATTTCTACAATTTTGAGAGGGATTTGAAAAGTTTCAATGGGAATGGGAAGAATTGGGACAAAAATTGCAAAATTTTTCAGGGACTTTGAAAAAATTTCAACTGGAATTTTAGCAATTTTTTGACATGAAATTGTAAACATGTTGAAGTGGATTTTGAAAATTCTAGAGAGAATTTTAAAAGCTTCAACAGAATTTCAACAATTTGGAGAGGGATTTGAAAAGTTTCAATGGGAATGGGAAGAATTGGGACAAAAATTGGAAAATTTTTAAGGGACTTTGAAAAAATTTCAACTGGAATTTTAGCCATTTTTTGACGTGAAATTGTAAACATGTGGACATGGATTTTGAAAATTCTAGAGAGAAATTTAAAAGCTTCAAGAGAATTTCAACAATTTTGAGAGGGATTTGAAAAGTTTCAATGGGAATGGGAAGAATTGGGACAAAAATTGGAAAACTTATAAGGGACTTTGAAAAACTTCAACTGGAATTTTAGCCATTTTTTTACGTGAAATTGTAAACATGTGGACATGGATTTTGAAAATTCTAGAGAGAATTTAAAAGCTTCAACAGAATTTCTACAATTTTGAGAGGGATTTGAAAAGTTTCAATGGGAATGGGAAGAATTGGGACAAAAATTGCAAAATTTTTAAGGGACTTTGAAAAAATTTCAACTGGAATTTTAGCAATTTTTTATGTGAAATTGTAAACATGTTGAAGTGGATTTTGAAAATTCTAGAGAGAATTTTAAAAGCTTCAAGAGAATTTCAACAATTTTGAGAGGGATTTGAAAAGTTTCAATGGGAATGGGAAGAATTGGGACAAAAATTGGAAAATTTTGAAGGGACTTTGAAAAAATTTCAACTGGAATTTTAGCAATTTTTTTATGTGAAATTGTAAACATGTGGACATGGATTTTGAAAATTCTAGAGAGAATTTTAAAAGCTTCAAGAGAATTTCAACAATTTTGAGAGGGATTTGAAAAGTTTCAATGGGAATGGGAAGAATTGGGACAAAAATTGGAAAATTTTTAAGGGACTTTGAAAAAATTTCAACTGGAATTTTAGCCATTTTTTGACGTGAAATTGTAAACATGTGGACATGGATTTTGAAAATTCTAGAGAGAATTTTAAAAGCTTCAAGAGAATTTCAACAATTTTGAGAGGGATTTGAAAAGTTTCAATGGGAATGGGAAGAATTGGGACAAAAATTGGAAAATTTTTAAGGGACTTTGAAAAAATTTCAACTGGAATTTTAGCCATTTTGTTACGTGAAATTGTAAACATGTGGACATGGATTTTGAAAATTCTAGAGAGAATTTTAAAAGCTTCAACAGAATTTCAACAATTTTGAGAGGGATTTGAAAAGTTTCAATGGGAATGGGAAGAATTGGGACAAAAATTGGAAAATTTTTAAGGGACTTTGAAAAAATTTCAACTGGAATTTTAGCCATTTTTTGACGTGAAATTGTAAACATGTGGCCATGGATTTTGAAAATTCTAGAGAGAATTTTAAAAGCTTCAACAGAATTTCAACAATTTTGAGAGGGATTTGAAAAGTTTCAATGGGAATGGGAAGAATTGGGACAAAAATTGGAAAATTTTTAAGGGACTTTGAAAAAATTTCAACTGGAATTTTAGCCATTTTTTGACGTGAAATTGTAAACATGTGGACATGGATTTTGAAACTTCTAGAGAGAATTTTAAAAGCTTCAACAGAATTTCAACAATTTTGAGAGGGATTTGAAAAGTTTCAATGGGAATGGGAAGAATTGGGACAAAAATTGGAAAATTTTTAAGGGACTTTGAAAACATTTCAACTGGAATTTTAGCCATTTTTTGACGTGAAATTGTAAACATGTGGCCATGGATTTTGAAAATTCTAGAGAGAATTTTAAAAGCTTCAAGAGAATTTCAACAATTTTGAGAGGGATTTGAAAAGTTTCAATGGGAATGGGAAGAATTGGGACAAAAATTGGAAAATTTTTAAGGGACTTTGAAAAAATTTCAACTGGAATTTTAGCCATTTTTTTATGTGAAATTGTAAACATGTGGCCATGGATTTTGAAAATTCTAGAGAGAAATTTAAAAGCTTCAAGAGAATTTCAACAATTTTGAGAGGGATTTGAAAAGTTTCAATGGGAATGGGAAGAATTGGGACAAAAATTGGAAAATTTTTAAGGGACTTTGAAAAAATTTCAACTGGAATTTTAGCATTTTTTTGACGTGAAATTGTAAACATGTTGAAGTGGATTTTGAAAATTCTAGAGAGAATTTTAAAAGCTTCAACAGAATTTCAACAATTTTGAGAGGGATTTGAAAAGTTTCAATGGGAATGGGAAGAATTGGGACAAAAATTGGAAAATTTTTAAGGGACTTTGAAAAAATTTCAACTGGAATTTTAGCCATTTTTTTATGTGAAATTGTAAACATGTGGCCATGGATTTTGAAAATTCTAGAGAGAATTTTAAAAGCTTCAAGAGAATTTCAACAATTTTGAGAGGGATTTGAAAAGTTTCAATGGGAAGAATTGGGACAAAAATTGGAAAATTTTTAAGGGACTTTGAAAAAATTTCAACTGGAATTTTAGCATTTTTTTGACGTGAAATTGTAAACATGTGGCCATGGATTTTGAAAATTCTAGAGAGAATTTTAAAAGCTTCAAGAGAATTTCAACAATTTTGAGAGGGATTTGAAAAGTTTCAATGGGAATGGGAAGAATTGGGACAAAAATTGGAAAATTTTTAAGGGACTTTGAAAAAATTTCAACTGGAATTTTAGCCATTTTTTGACCTGAAATTGTAAACATGTGGACATGGATTTTGAAAATTCTAGAGAGAATTTTAAAAGCTTCAAGAGAATTTCAACAATTTTGAGAGGGATTTGAAAAGTTTCAATGGGAATGGGAAGAATTGGGACAAAAATTGGAAAATTTTTAAGGGACTTTGAAAAAATTTCAACTGGAATTTTAGCCATTTTTTGACGTGAAATTGTAAACATGTGGCCATGGATTTTGAAAATTCTAGAGAGAATTTTAAAAGCTTCAAGAGAATTTCAACAATTTTGAGAGGGATTTGAAAAGTTTCAATGGGAATGGGAAGAATTGGGACAAAAATTGGAAAATTTTTAAGGGACTTTGAAAAAATTTCAACTGGAATTTTAGCCATTTTTTGACGTGAAATTGTAAACATGTGGCCATGGATTTTGAAAATTCTAGAGAGAATTTTAAAAGCTTCAACAGAATTTCAACAATTTTGAGAGGGATTTGAAAAGTTTCAATGGGAATGGGAAGAATTGGGACAAAAATTGGAAAATTTTTCAGGGACTTTGAAAAAATTTCAACTGGAATTTTAGCCATTTTTTTATGTGAAATTGTAAACATGTGGCCATGGATTTTGAAAATTCTAGAGAGAATTTTAAAAGCTTCAACAGAATTTCAACAATTTTGAGAGGGATTTGAAAAGTTTCAATGGGAATGGGAAGAATTGGGACAAAAATTGGAAAATTTTTAAGGGACTTTGAAAAAATTTCAACTGGAATTTTAGCCATTTTTTGACGTGAAATTGTAAACATGTGGCCATGGATTTTGAAAATTCTAGAGAGAATTTTAAAAGCTTCAAGAGAATTTCAACAATTTTGAGAGGGATTTGAAAAGTTTCAATGGGAATGGGAAGAATTGGGACAAAAATTGGAAAATTTTTAAGGGACTTTGAAAAAATTTCAACTGGAATTTTAGCCATTTTTTTATGTGAAATTGTAAACATGTGGCCATGGATTTTGAAAATTCTAGAGAGAATTTTAAAAGCTTCAAGAGAATTTCAACAATTTTGAGAGGGATTTGAAAAGTTTCAATGGGAATGGGAAGAATTGGGACAAAAATGGGAAAATTTTTAAGGGACTTTGAAAACATTTCAACTGGAATTTTAGCCATTTTTTGACGTGAAATTGTAAACATGTGGACATGGATTTTGAAAATTCTAGAGAGAATTTTAAAAGCTTCAAGAGAATTTCAACAATTTTGAGAGGGATTTGAAAAGTTTCAATGGGAATGGGAAGAATTGGGACAAAAATTGGAAAACTTATAAGGGACTTTGAAAAAATTTCAACTGGAATTTTAGCCATTTTTTGACGTGAAATTGTAAACATGTGGCCATGGATTTTGAAAATTCTAGAGAGAATTTTAAAAGCTTCAAGAGAATTTCAACAATTTTGAGAGGGATTTGAAAAGTTTCAATGGGAATGGGAAGAATTGGGACAAAAATTGGAAAATTTTTAAGGGACTTTGAAAAAATTTCAACTGGAATTTTAGCCATTTTTTGACGTGAAATTGTAAACATGTGGCCATGGATTTTGAAAATTCTAGAGAGAATTTTAAAAGCTTCAACAGAATTCCTACAAATTTGAGAGGGATTTGAAAAGTTTCAATGGGAATGGGAAGAATTGGGACAAAAATTGGAAAATATTTAAGGGACTTTGAAAAAATTTCAACTGGAATTTTAGCCATTTTTTGACGTGAAATTGTAAACATGTGGCCATGGATTTTGAAAATTCTAGAGAGAATTTTAAAAGCTTCAAGAGAATTTCAACAATTTTGAGAGGGATTTGAAAAGTTTCAATGGGAATGGGAAGAATTGGGACAAAAATTGGAAAATTTTTAAGGGACTTTGAAAAAATTTCAACTGGAATTTTAGCCATTTTTTGACGTGAAATTGTAAACATGTGGCCATGGATTTTGAAAATTCTAGAGAGAATTTTAAAAGCTTCAAGAGAATTTCAACAATTTTGAGAGGGATTTGAAAAGTTTCAATGGGAATGGGAAGAATTGGGACAAAAATTGGAAAATTTTTAAGGGACTTTGAAAAAATTTCAACTGGAATTTTAGCATTTTTTTGACGTGAAATTGTAAACATGTTGAAGTGGATTTTGAAAATTCTAGAGAGAATTTTAAAAGCTTCAACAGAATTTCAACAATTTTGAGAGGGATTTGAAAAGTTTCAATGGGAATGGGAAGAATTGGGACAAAAATTGGAAAATTTTTAAGGGACTTTGAAAAAATTTCAACTGGAATTTTAGCCATTTTTTTATGTGAAATTGTAAACATGTGGCCATGGATTTTGAAAATTCTAGAGAGAATTTTAAAAGCTTCAAGAGAATTTCAACAATTTTGAGAGGGATTTGAAAAGTTTCAATGGGAAGAATTGGGACAAAAATTGGAAAATTTTTAAGGGACTTTGAAAAAATTTCAACTGGAATTTTAGCATTTTTTTGACGTGAAATTGTAAACATGTTGAAGTGGATTTTGAAAATTCTAGAGAGAATTTTAAAAGCTTCAAGAGAATTTCAACAATTTTGAGAGGGATTTGAAAAGTTTCAATGGGAATGGGAAGAATTGGGACAAAAATTGGAAAATTTTTAAGGGACTTTGAAAAAATTTCAACTGGAATTTTAGCCATTTTTTGACCTGAAATTGTAAACATGTGGACATGGATTTTGAAAATTCTAGAGAGAATTTTAAAAGCTTCAACAGAATTTCAACAATTTTGAGAGGGATTTGAAAAGTTTCAATGGGAATGGGAAGAATTGGGACAAAAATTGGAAAATTTTTAAGGGACTTTGAAAAAATTTCAACTGGAATTTTAGCCATTTTTTGACGTGAAATTGTAAACATGTGGCCATGGATTTTGAAAATCTAGAGAGAATTTTAAAAGCTTCAAGAGAATTTCAACAATTTTGAGAGGGATTTGAAAAGTTTCAATGGGAATGGGAAGAATTGGGACAAAAATTGGAAAATTTTTAAGGGACTTTGAAAAAATTTCAACTGGAATTTTAGCCATTTTTTGACGTGAAATTGTAAACATGTGGCCATGGATTTTGAAAATTCTAGAGAGAATTTTAAAAGCTTCAACAGAATTTCAACAATTTTGAGAGGGATTTGAAAAGTTTCAATGGGAATGGGAAGAATTGGGACAAAAATTGGAAAATTTTTCAGGGACTTTGAAAAAATTTCAACTGGAATTTTAGCCATTTTTTTATGTGAAATTGTAAACATGTGGCCATGGATTTTGAAAATTCTAGAGAGAATTTTAAAAGCTTCAACAGAATTTCAACAATTTTGAGAGGGATTTGAAAAGTTTCAATGGGAATGGGAAGAATTGGGACAAAAATTGGAAAATTTTTAAGGGACTTTGAAAAAATTTCAACTGGAATTTTAGCCATTTTTTGACGTGAAATTGTAAACATGTTGAAGTGGATTTTGAAAATTCTAGAGAGAATTTTAAAAGCTTCAACAGAATTTCAACAATTTTGAGAGGGATTTGAAAAGTTTCAATGGGAATGGGAAGAATTGGGACAAAAATTGGAAAATTTTTAAGGGACTTTGAAAAAATTTCAACTGGAATTTTAGCCATTTTTTTATGTGAAATTGTAAACATGTGGCCATGGATTTTGAAAATTCTAGAGAGAATTTTAAAAGCTTCAAGAGAATTTCAACAATTTTGAGAGGGATTTGAAAAGTTTCAATGGGAATGGGAAGAATTGGGACAAAAATGGGAAAATTTTTAAGGGACTTTGAAAACATTTCAACTGGAATTTTAGCCATTTTTTGACGTGAAATTGTAAACATGTGGACATGGATTTTGAAAATTCTAGAGAGAATTTTAAAAGCTTCAAGAGAATTTCAACAATTTTGAGAGGGATTTGAAAAGTTTCAATGGGAATGGGAAGAATTGGGACAAAAATTGGAAAACTTATAAGGGACTTTGAAAAAATTTCAACTGGAATTTTAGCCATTTTTTGACGTGAAATTGTAAACATGTGGCCATGGATTTTGAAAATTCTAGAGAGAATTTTAAAAGCTTCAAGAGAATTTCAACAATTTTGAGAGGGATTTGAAAAGTTTCAATGGGAATGGGAAGAATTGGGACAAAAATTGGAAAATTTTTAAGGGACTTTGAAAAAATTTCAACTGGAATTTTAGCCATTTTTTGACGTGAAATTGTAAACATGTGGCCATGGATTTTGAAAATTCTAGAGAGAATTTTAAAAGCTTCAACAGAATTCCTACAAATTTGAGAGGGATTTGAAAAGTTTCAATGGGAATGGGAAGAATTGGGACAAAAATTGGAAAATATTTAAGGGACTTTGAAAAAATTTCAACTGGAATTTTAGCCATTTTTTGACGTGAAATTGTAAACATGTGGACATGGATTTTGAAACTTCTAGAGAGAATTTTAAAAGCTTCAACAGAATTTCAACAATTTTGAGAGGGATTTGAAAAGTTTCAATGGGAATGGGAAGAATTGGGACAAAAATTGGAAAATTTTTAAGGGACTTTGAAAAAATTTCAACTGGAATTTTAGCCATTTTTTGACGTGAAATTGTAAACATGTGGCCATGGATTTTGAAAATTCTAGAGAGAATTTTAAAAGCTTCAAGAGAATTTCAACAATTTTGAGAGGGATTTGAAAAGTTTCAATGGGAATGGGAAGAATTGGGACAAAAATTGGAAAATTTTTAAGGGACTTTGAAAAAATTTCAACTGGAATTTTAGCCATTTTGTTACGTGAAATTGTAAACATGTGGCCATGGGTTTTGAAAATTCTAGAGAGAATTTTAAAAGCTTCAACAGAATTTCAACAATTTTGAGAGGGATTTGAAAAGTTTCAATGGGAATGGGAAGAATTGGGACAAAAATTGGAAAATTTTTAAGGGACTTTGAAAAAATTTCAACTGGAATTTTAGCCATTTTTTGACGTGAAATTGTAAACATGTGGACATGGATTTTGAAAATTCTAGAGAGAATTTTAAAAGCTTCAACAGAATTTCAACAATTTTGAGAGGGATTTGAAAAGTTTCAATGGGAATGGGAAGAATTGGGACAAAAATTGGAAAATTTTTAAGGGACTTTGAAAAAATTTCAACTGGAATTTTAGCCATTTTTTGACGTGAAATTGTAAACATGTGGCCATGGATTTTGAAAATTCTAGAGAGAATTTTAAAAGCTTCAACAGAATTTCAACAATTTTGAGAGGGATTTGAAAAGTTTCAATGGGAATGGGAAGAATTGGGACAAAAATTGGAAAATTTTTCAGGGACTTTGAAAAAATTTAAACTGGAATTTTAGCCATTTTTTGACTTGAAATTGTAAACATGTGGCCATGGATTTTGAAAATTCTAGAGAGAATTTTAAAAGCTTCAAGAGAATTTCAACAATTTTGAGAGGGATTTGAAAAGTTTCAATGGGAATGGGAAGAATTGGGACAAAAATTGGAAAATTTTTCAGGGACTTTGAAAAAATTTCAACTGGAATTTTAGCCATTTTGTTACGTGAAATTGTAAACATGTGGACATGGATTTTGAAAATTCTAGAGAGAATTTTAAAAGCTTCAACAGAATTCCTACAAATTTGAGAGGGATTTGAAAAGTTTCAATGGGAATGGGAAGAATTGGGACAAAAATTGGAAAATTTTTAAGGGACTTTGAAAAAATTTCAACTGGAATTTTAGCCATTTTTTGACGTGAAATTGTAAACATGTGGCCATGGATTTTGATAATTCTATAGAGAATTTTTAAAGCTTCAACAGAATTTCAACAATTTTGAGAGGGATTTGAAAAGTTTCAATGGGAATGGGAAGAATTGGGACAAAAATTGGAAAATTTTGAAGGGACTTTGAAAAAATTTCAACTGGAATTTTAGCCATTTTTTGACGTGAAATTGTAAACATGTGGCCATGGATTTTGAAAATTCTAGAGAGAATTTTAAAAGCTTCAAGAGAATTTCAACAATTTTGAGAGGGATTTGAAAAGTTTCAATGGGAATGGGAAGAATTGGGACAAAAATTGGAAAATTTTTAAGGGACTTTGAAAAAATTTCAACTGGAATTTTAGCCATTTTGTTACGTGAAATTGTAAACATGTGGCCATGGATTTTGAAAATTCTAGAGAGAATTTTAAAAGCTTCAACAGAATTCCTACAAATTTGAGAGGGATTTGAAAAGTTTCAATGGGAATGGGAAGAATTGGGACAAAAATTGGAAAATTTTTAAGGGACTTTGAAAAAATTTCAACTGGAATTTTAGCCATTTTTTGACGTGAAATTGTAAACATGTGGACATGGATTTTGAAAATTCTAGAGAGAATTTTAAAAGCTTCAAGAGAATTTCAACAATTTTGAGAGGGATTTGAAAAGTTTCAATGGGAATGGGAAGAATTGGGACAAAAATTGGAAAATTTTTAAGGGACTTTGAAAAAATTTCAACTGGAATTTTAGCCATTTTTTTATGTGAAATTGTAAACATGTGGCCATGGATTTTGAAAATTCTAGAGAGAATTTTAAAAGCTTCAACAGAATTTCAACAATTTTGAGAGGGATTTGAAAAGTTTCAATGGGAATGGGAAGAATTGGGACAAAAATTGGAAAATATTTAAGGGACTTTGAAAAAATTTCAACTGGAATTTTAGCCATTTTTTGACGTGAAATTGTAAACATGTGGACATGGATTTTGAAAATTCTAGAGAGAATTTTAAAAGCTTCAACAGAATTTCAACAATTTTGAGAGGGATTTGAAAAGTTTCAATGGGAATGGGAAGAATTGGGACAAAAATTGGAAAATTTTTAAGGGACTTTGAAAAAATTTCAACTGGAATTTTAGCCATTTTTTGACGTGAAATTGTAAACATGTGGCCATGGATTTTGAAAATTCTAGAGAGAATTTTAAAAGCTTCAACAGAATTTCAACAATTTTGAGAGGGATTTGAAAAGTTTCAATGGGAATGGGAAGAATTGGGACAAAAATTGGAAAATTTTTAAGGGACTTTGAAAAAATTTCAACTGGAATTTTAGCCATTTTTTGACATGAAATTGTAAACATGTGGACATGGATTTTGAAAATTCTAGAGAGAATTTTAAAAGCTTCAAGAGAATTTCAACAATTTTGAGAGGGATTTGAAAAGTTTCAATGGGAATGGGAAGAATTGGGACAAAAATTGGAAAATTTTTAAGGGACTTTGAAAAAATTTCAACTGGAATTTTAGCCATTTTTTGACGTGAAATTGTAAACATGTGGCCATGGATTTTGAAAATTCTAGAGAGAATTTTAAAAGCTTCAACAGAATTTCAACAATTTTGAGAGGGATTTGAAAAGTTTCAATGGGAATGGGAAGAATTGGGACAAAAATTGGAAAATTTTTCAGGGACTTTGAAAAAATTTAAACTGGAATTTTAGCCATTTTTTGACGTGAAATTGTAAACATGTGGCCATGGATTTTGAAAATTCTAGAGAGAATTTTAAAAGCTTCAAGAGAATTTCAACAATTTTGAGAGGGATTTGAAAAGTTTCAATGGGAATGGGAAGAATTGGGACAAAAATTGGAAAATTTTTAAGGGACTTAGAAAAAATTTCAACTGGAATTTTAGCATTTTTTTGACGTGAAATTGTAAACATGTGGACATGGATTTTGAAAATTCTAGAGAGAATTTTAAAAGCTTCAAGAGAATTTCAACAATTTTGAGAGGGATTTGAAAAGTTTCAATGGGAATGGGAAGAATTGGGACAAAAATTGGAAAATTTTTAAGGGACTTTGAAAAAATTTCAACTGGAATTTTAGCCATTTTTTTATGTGAAATTGTAAACATGTGGCCATGGATTTTGAAAATTCTAGAGAGAATTTTAAAAGCTTCAAGAGAATTTCAACAATTTTGAGAGGGATTTGAAAAGTTTCAATGGGAATGGGAAGAATTGGGACAAAAATTGGAAAATTTTTAAGGGACTTTGAAAAAATTTCAACTGGAATTTTAGCATTTTTTTGACGTGAAATTGTAAACATGTTGAAGTGGATTTTGAAAATTCTAGAGAGAATTTTAAAAGCTTCAAGAGAATTTCAACAATTTTGAGAGGGATTTGAAAAGTTTCAATGGGAATGGGAAGAATTGGGACAAAAATTGGAAAATTTTTAAGGGACTTTGAAAAAATTTCAACTGGAATTTTAGCCATTTTGTTACGTGAAATTGTAAACATGTGGCCATGGATTTTGAAAATTCTAGAGAGAATTTTAAAAGCTTCAAGAGAATTTCAACAATTTTGAGAGGGATTTGAAAAGTTTCAATGGGAATGGGAAGAATTGGGACAAAAATTGGAAAATTTTTAAGGGACTTTGAAAAAATTTCAACTGGAATTTTAGCCATTTTTTGACGTGAAATTGTAAACATGTGGACATGGATTTTGAAAATTCTAGAGAGAATTTTAAAAGCTTTAACAGAATTTCAACAATTTTGAGAGGGATTTGAAAAGTTTCAATGGGAATGGGAAGAATTGGGACAAAAATTGGAAAATTTTTAAGGGACTTTGAAAAAATTTCAAGTGGAATTTTAGCCATTTTTTGTCGTGAAATTGTAAACATGTGGACATGGATTTTGAAAATTCTAGAGAGAATTTTAAAAGCTTTAACAGAATTTCTACAATTTTGAGAGGGATTTGAAAAGTTTCAATGGGAATGGGAAGAATTGGGACAAAAATTGGAAAATTTTTAAGGGACTTAGAAAAAATTTCAACTGGAATTTTAGCATTTTTTTGACGTGAAATTGTAAACATGTTGAAGTGGATTTTGAAAATTCTAGAGAGAATTTTAAAAGCTTCAACAGAATTTCAACAATTTTGAGAGGGATTTGAAAAGTTTCAATGGGAATGGGAAGAATTGGGACAAAAATTGGAAAATTTTTAAGGGACTTTGAAAAAATTTCAACTGGAATTTTAGCCATTTTTTGACGTGAAATTGTAAACATGTGGACATGGATTTTGAAAATTCTAGAGAGAATTTTAAAAGCTTCAACAGAATTTCAACAATTTTGAGAGGGATTTGAAAAGTTTCAATGGGAAGAATTGGGACAAAAATTGGAAAATTTTTAAGGGACTTTGAAAAAATTTCAACTGGAATTTTAGCCATTTTTTGACGTGAAATTGTAAACATGTGGACATGGATTTTGAAAATTCTAGAGAGAATTTTAAAAGCTTCAAGAGAATTTCAACAATTTTGAGAGGGATTTGAAAAGTTTCAATGGGAATGGGAAGAATTGGGACAAAAATTGGAAAATTTTTAAGGGACTTTGAAAAAATTTCAACTGGAATTTTAGCAATTTTTTGACGTGAAATTGTAAACATGTTGAAGTGGATTTTGAAAATTCTAGAGAGAATTTTAAAAGCTTCAAGAGAATTTCAACAATTTTGAGAGGGATTTGAAAAGTTTCAATGGGAATGGGAAGAATTGGGACAAAAATTGGAAAATTTTTAAGGGACTTTGAAAAAATTTCAACTGGAATTTTAGCCATTTTTTGACGTGAAATTGTAAACATGTGGACATGGATTTTGAAAATTCTAGAGAGAATTTTAAAAGCTTCAACAGAATTTCAACAATTTTGAGAGGGATTTGAAAAGTTTCAATGGGAATGGGAAGAATTGGGACAAAAATTGGAAAATTTTTCAGGGACTTTGAAAAAATTTAAACTGGAATTTTAGCAATTTTTTGACGTGAAATTGTAAACATGTGGCCATGGATTTTGAAAATTCTAGAGAGAATTTTAAAAGCTTCAAGAGAATTTCAACAATTTTGAGAGGGATTTGAAAAGTTTCAATGGGAATGGGAAGAATTGGGACAAAAATTGGAAAATTTTTAAGGGACTTAGAAAAAATTTCAACTGGAATTTTAGCATTTTTTTGACGTGAAATTGTAAACATGTTGAAGTGGATTTTGAAAATTCTAGAGAGAATTTTAAAAGCTTCAAGAGAATTTCAACAATTTTGAGAGGGATTTGAAAAGTTTCAATGGGAATGGGAAGAATTGGGACAAAAATTGGAAAATTTTTCAGGGACTTTGAAAAAATTTAAACTGGAATTTTAGCCATTTTTTGACGTGAAATTGTAAACATGTGGACATGGATTTTGAAAATTCTAGAGAGAATTTTAAAAGCTTCAAGAGAATTTCAACAATTTTGAGAGGGATTTGAAAAGTTTCAATGGGAATGGGAAGAATTGGGACAAAAATTGGAAAATTTTTAAGGGACTTTGAAAAAATTTCAACTGGAATTTTAGCATTTTTTTGACGTGAAATTGTAAACATGTTGAAGTGGATTTTGAAAATTCTAGAGAGAATTTTAAAAGCTTCAAGAGAATTTCAACAATTTTGAGAGGGATTTGAAAAGTTTCAATGGGAATGGGAAGAATTGGGACAAAAATTGGAAAATTTTTAAGGGACTTTGAAAAAATTTCAACTGGAATTTTAGCCATTTTGTTACGTGAAATTGTAAACATGTGGCCATGGATTTTGAAAATTCTAGAGAGAATTTTAAAAGCTTCAAGAGAATTTCAACAATTTTGAGAGGGATTTGAAAAGTTTCAATGGGAATGGGAAGAATTGGGACAAAAATTGGAAAATTTTTCAGGGACTTTGAAAAAATTTCAACTGGAATTTTAGCAATTTTTTGACGTGAAATTGTAAACATGTGGACATGGATTTTGAAAATTCTAGAGAGAATTTTAAAAGCTTTAACAGAATTTCAACAATTTTGAGAGGGATTTGAAAAGTTTCAATGGGAATGGGAAGAATTGGGACAAAAATTGGAAAATTTTTAAGGGACTTGAAAAAATTTCAAGTGGAATTTTAGCCATTTTTTGTCGTGAAATTGTAAACATGTGGACATGGATTTTGAAAATTCTAGAGAGAATTTTAAAAGCTTTAACAGAATTTCTACAATTTTGAGAGGGATTTGAAAAGTTTCAATGGGAATGGGAAGAATTGGGACAAAAATTGGAAAATTTTTAAGGGACTTAGAAAAAATTTCAACTGGAATTTTAGCATTTTTTTGACGTGAAATTGTAAACATGTTGAAGTGGATTTTGAAAATTCTAGAGAGAATTTTAAAAGCTTCAACAGAATTTCAACAATTTTGAGAGGGATTTGAAAAGTTTCAATGGGAATGGGAAGAATTGGGACAAAAATTGGAAAATTTTTAAGGAACTTTGAAAAAATTTCAACTGGAATTTTAGCCATTTTTTGACGTGAAATTGTAAACGTGGACATGGATTTTGAAAATTCTAGAGAGAATTTTAAAAGCTTCAACAGTATTTCAACAATTTTGAGAGGGATTTGAAAAGTTTCAATGGGAAGAATTGGGACAAAAATTGGAAAATTTTTCAGGGACTTTGAAAAAATTTCAACTGGAATTTTAGCAATTTTTTGACGTGAAATTGTAAACATGTGGCCATGGATTTTGAAAATTCTAGAGAGAATTTTAAAAGCTTCAACAGAATTTCAACAATTTTGAGAGGGATTTGAAAAGTTTCAATGGGAATGGGAAGAATTGGGACAAAAATTGGAAAATTTTTAAGGGACTTTGAAAAAATTTCAACTGGAATTTTAGCCATTTTTTGACGTGAAATTGTAAACATGTGGACATGGATTTTGAAAATTCTAGAGAGAATTTTAAAAGCTTCAAGAGAATTTCAACAATTTTGAGAGGGATTTGAAAAGTTTCAATGGGAATGGGAAGAATTGGGACAAAAATTGGAAAACTTATAAGGGACTTTGAAAAAACTTCAACTGGAATTTTAGCCATTTTTTTACGTGAAATTGTAAACATGTGGACATGGATTTTGAAAATTTTAGAGAGAATTTTAAAAGCTTTAACTGAATTTCTACAATTTTGAGAGGGATTTGAAAAGTTTCAATGGGAATGGGAAGAATTGGGACAAAAATTGGAAAATTTTTAAGGGACTTTGAAAAAATTTCAACTGGAATTTTAGCCATTTTTTGACGTGAAATTGTAAACATGTGGCCATGGATTTTGAAAATTCTAGAGAGAATTTTAAAAGCTTCAAGAGAATTTCAACAATTTTGAGAGGGATTTGAAAAGTTTCAATGGGAATGGGAAGAATTGGGACAAAAATTGGAAAATTTTTCAGGGACTTTGAAAAAATTTCAACTGGAATTTTAGCCATTTTTTGACGTGAAATTGTAAACATGTGGACATGGATTTTGAAAATTCTAGAGAGAATTTTAAAAGCTTCAACAGAATTTCAACAATTTTGAGAGGGATTTGAAAAGTTTCAATGGGAATGGGAAGAATTGGGACAAAAATTGGAAAATTTTTCAGGGACTTTGAAAAAATTTCAACTGGAATTTTAGCAATTTTTTGACGTGAAATTGTAAACATGTGGACATGGATTTTGAAAATTCTAGAGAGAATTTTAAAAGCTTCAAGAGAATTTCAACAATTTTGAGAGGGATTTGAAAAGTTTCAATGGGAATGGGAAGAATTGGGACAAAAATTGGAAAACTTATAAGGGACTTTGAAAAAACTTCAACTGGAATTTTAGCCATTTTTTTACGTGAAATTGTAAACATGTGGACATGGATTTTGAAAATTTTAGAGAGAATTTTAAAAGCTTTAACTGAATTTCTACAATTTTGAGAGGGATTTGAAAAGTTTCAATGGGAATGGGAAGAATTGGGACAAAAATTGGAAAATTTTTAAGGGACTTTGAAAAAATTTCAACTGGAATTTTAGCCATTTTTTGACGTGAAATTGTAAACATGTGGCCATGGATTTTGAAAATTCTAGAGAGAATTTTAAAAGCTTCAAGAGAATTTCAACAATTTTGAGAGGGATTTGAAAAGTTTCAATGGGAATGGGAAGAATTGGGACAAAAATTGGAAAATTTTTAAGGGACTTTGAAAAAATTTCAACTGGAATTTTAGCCATTTTTTGACGTGAAATTGTAAACATGTGGACATGGATTTTGAAAATTCTAGAGAGAATTTTAAAAGCTTCAACAGAATTTCAACAATTTTGAGAGGGATTTGAAAAGTTTCAATGGGAATGGGAAGAATTGGGACAAAAATTGGAAAATTTTTAAGGGACTTTGAAAAAATTTCAACTGGAATTTTAGCCATTTTTTGACGTGAAATTGTAAACATGTGGACATGGATTTTGAAAATTCTAGAGAGAATTTTAAAAGCTTCAACAGAATTTCAACAATTTTGAGAGGGATTTGAAAAGTTTCAATGGGAATGGGAAGAATTGGGACAAAAATTGGAAAATTTTTCAGGGACTTTGAAAAAATTTCAACTGGAATTTTAGCCATTTTTTTATGTGAAATTGTAAACATGTGGCCATGGATTTTGAAAATTCTAGAGAGAATTTTAAAAGCTTCAAGAGAATTTCAACAATTTTGAGAGGGATTTGAAAAGTTTCAATGGGAATGGGAAGAATTGGGACAAAAATTGGAAAATTTTTAAGGGACTTTGAAAAAATTTCAACTGGAATTTTAGCCATTTTTTGACGTGAAATTGTAAACATGTGGACATGGATTTTGAAAATTCTAGAGAGAATTTTAAAAGCTTCAACAGAATTTCAACAATTTTGAGAGGGATTTGAAAAGTTTCAATGGGAATGGGAAGAATTGGGACAAAAATTGGAAAATTTTTAAGGGACTTTGAAAAAATTTCAACTGGAATTTTAGCCATTTTTTGTCGTGAAATTGTAAACATGTGGCCATGGATTTTGAAAATTCTAGAGAGAATTTTAAAAGCTTTAACAGAATTTCAACAATTTTGAGAGGGATTTGAAAAGTTTCAATGGGAATGGGAAGAATTGGGACAAAAATGGGAAAATTTTTAAGGGACTTTGAAAAAATTTCAACTGGAATTTTAGCATTTTTTTGACGTGAAATTGTAAACATGTTGAAGTGGATTTTGAAAATTCTAGAGAGAATTTTAAAAGCTTCAACAGAATTTCAACAATTTTGAGAGGGATTTGAAAAGTTTCAATGGGAATGGGAAGAATTGGGACAAAAATTGGAAAATTTTTAAGGGACTTTGAAAAAATTTCAACTGGAATTTTAGCCATTTTTTGACGTGAAATTGTAAACATGTGGACATGGATTTTGAAAATTCTAGAGACAATTTTAAAAGCTTCAAGAGAATTTCAACAATTTTGAGAGGGATTTGAAAAGTTTCAATGGGAAGAATTGGGACAAAAATTGGAAAATTTTTAAGGGACTTTGAAAAAATTTCAACTGGAATTTTAGCAATTTTTTGACGTGAAATTGTAAACATGTGGACATGGATTTTGAAAATTCTAGAGAGAATTTTAAAAGCTTCAAGAGAATTTCAACAATTTTGAGAGGGATTTGAAAAGTTTCAATGGGAATGGGAAGAATTGGGACAAAAATTGGAAAATTTTTAAGGGACTTTGAAAAAATTTCAACTGGAATTTTAGCCATTTTTTGACGTGAAATTGTAAACATGTTGAAGTGGATTTTGAAAATTCTAGAGAGAATTTTAAAAGCTTCAACAGAATTTCAACAATTTTGAGAGGGATTTGAAAAGTTTCAATGGGAATGGGAAGAATTGGGACAAAAATTGGAAAATTTTTAAGGGACTTTGAAAAAATTTCAACTGGAATTTTAGCCATTTTTTGACGTGAAATTGTAAACATGTGGACATGGATTTTGAAAATTCTAGAGAGAATTCTAAAAGCTTCAAGAGAATTTCAACAATTTTGAGAGGGATTTGAAAAGTTTCAATGGGAATGGGAAGAATTGGGACAAAAATTGGAAAACTTATAAGGGACTTTGAAAAAATTTCAACTGGAATTTTAGCCATTTTTTTACGTGAAATTGTAAACATGTGGACATGGATTTTGAAAATTCTAGAGAGAATTTTAAAAGCTTTAACTGAATTTCTACAATTTTGAGAGGGATTTGAAAAGTTTCAATGGGAATGGGAAGAATCGGGACAAAAATTGGAAAATATTTAAGGGACTTTGACAAAATTTCAACTGGAATTTTAGCCATTTTTTGACGTGAAATTGTAAACATGTGGACATGGATTTTGAAAATTCTAGAGAGAATTTTAAAAGCTTCAAGAGAATTTCAACAATTTTGAGAGGGATTTGAAAAGTTTCAATGGGAATGGGAAGAATTGGGACAAAAATTGGAAAATTTTTCAGGGACTTTGAAAAAATTTCAACTGGAATTTTAGCCATTTTTTGACGTGAAATTGTAAACATGTGGCCATGGATTTTGAAAATTCTAGAGAGAATTTTAAAAGCTTCAACAGAATTTCAACAATTTTGAGAGGGATTTGAAAAGTTTCAATGGGAATGGGAAGAATTGGGACAAAAATTGGAAAATTTTTAAGGGACTTTGAAAAAATTTCAACTGGAATTTTAGCCATTTTTTGACGTGAAATTGTAAACATGTGGACATGGATTTTGAAAATTCTAGAGAGAATTTTAAAAGCTTCAAGAGAATTTCAACAATTTTGAGAGGGATTTGAAAAGTTTCAATGGGAATGGGAAGAATTGGGACAAAAATTGGAAAACTTATAAGGGACTTTGAAAAAACTTCAACTGGAATTTTAGCCATTTTTTTACGTGAAATTGTAAACATGTGGACATGGATTTTGAAAATTTTAGAGAGAATTTTAAAAGCTTTAACTGAATTTCTACAATTTTGAGAGGGATTTGAAAAGTTTCAATGGGAATGGGAAGAATTGGGACAAAAATTGGAAAATTTTTAAGGGACTTTGAAAAAATTTCAACTGGAATTTTAGCCATTTTTTGACGTGAAATTGTAAACATGTGGACATGGATTTTGAAAATTCTAGAGAGAATTTTAAAAGCTTCAAGAGAATTTCAACAATTTTGAGAGGGATTTGAAAAGTTTCAATGGGAATGGGAAGAATTGGGACAAAAATTGGAAAACTTATAAGGGACTTTGAAAAAACTTCAACTGGAATTTTAGCCATTTTTTTACGTGAAATTGTAAACATGTGGACATGGATTTTGAAAATTTTAGAGAGAATTTTAAAAGCTTTAACTGAATTTCTACAATTTTGAGAGGGATTTGAAAAGTTTCAATGGGAATGGGAAGAATTGGGACAAAAATTGGAAAATTTTTAAGGGACTTTGAAAAAATTTCAACTGGAATTTTAGCCATTTTTTGACGTGAAATTGTAAACATGTGGACATGGATTTTGAAAATTCTAGAGAGAATTTTAAAAGCTTCAAGAGAATTTCAACAATTTTGAGAGGGATTTGAAAAGTTTCAATGGGAATGGGAAGAATTGGGACAAAAATTGGAAAATTTTTCAGGGACTTTGAAAAAATTTCAACTGGAATTTTAGCCATTTTTTGACGTGAAATTGTAAACATGTGGACATGGATTTTGAAAATTCTAGAGAGAATTTTAAAAGCTTCAACAGAATTTCAACAATTTTGAGAGGGATTTGAAAAGTTTCAATGGGAATGGGAAGAATTGGGACAAAAATTGGAAAATTTTTCAGGGACTTTGAAAAAATTTCAACTGGAATTTTAGCAATTTTTTGACGTGAAATTGTAAACATGTGGCCATGGATTTTGAAAATTCTAGAGAGAATTTTAAAAGCTTCAAGAGAATTTCAACAATTTTGAGAGGGATTTGAAAAGTTTCAATGGGAATGGGAAGAATTGGGACAAAAATTGGAAAATTTTTAAGGGACTTTGAAAAAATTTCAACTGGAATTTTAGCAATTTTTTGACGTGAAATTGTAAACATGTGGCCATGGATTTTGAAAATTCTAGAGAGAATTTTAAAAGCTTCAACAGAATTTCAACAATTTTGAGAGGGATTTGAAAAGTTTCAATGGGAATGGGAAGAATTGGGACAAAAATTGGAAAATTTTTAAGGGACTTTGAAAAAATTTCAACTGGAATTTTAGCCATTTTTTGACGTGAAATTGTAAACATGTGGACATGGATTTTGAAAATTCTAGAGAGAATTTTAAAAGCTTCAAGAGAATTTCAACAATTTTGAGAGGGATTTGAAAAGTTTCAATGGGAATGGGAAGAATTGGGACAAAAATTGGAAAACTTATAAGGGACTTTGAAAAAACTTCAACTGGAATTTTAGCCATTTTTTTACGTGAAATTGTAAACATGTGGACATGGATTTTGAAAATTTTAGAGAGAATTTTAAAAGCTTTAACTGAATTTCTACAATTTTGAGAGGGATTTGAAAAGTTTCAATGGGAATGGGAAGAATTGGGACAAAAATTGGAAAATTTTTAAGGGACTTTGAAAAAATTTCAACTGGAATTTTAGCCATTTTTTGACGTGAAATTGTAAACATGTGGACATGGATTTTGAAAATTCTAGAGAGAATTTTA
This sequence comes from Streptopelia decaocto, assembly GCF_964273445.1. NCBI lineage: Eukaryota > Metazoa > Chordata > Aves > Columbiformes > Columbidae > Streptopelia > Streptopelia decaocto. Next base: position 54,321 of record NW_028116229.1, read on the forward strand.
AAAGCTTCAAGAGAATTTCAACAATTTTGAGAGGGATTTGAAAAGTTTCAATGGGAATGGGAAGAATTGGGACAAAAATTGGAAAATTTTTAAGGGACTTTGAAAAAATTTCAACTGGAATTTTAGCAATTTTTTGACGTGAAATTGTAAACATGTGGACATGGATTTTGAAAATTCTAGAGAGAATTTTAAAAGCTTCAAGAGAATTTCAACAATTTTGAGAGGGATTTGAAAAGTTTCAATGGGAATGGGAAGAATTGGGACAAAAATTGGAAAATTTTTAAGGGACTTTGAAAAAATTTCAACTGGAATTTTAGCCATTTTTTGACGTGAAATTGTAAACATGTTGAAGTGGATTTTGAAAATTCTAGAGAGAATTTTAAAAGCTTCAACAGAATTTCAACAATTTTGAGAGGGATTTGAAAAGTTTCAATGGGAATGGGAAGAATTGGGACAAAAATTGGAAAATTTTTAAGGGACTTTGAAAAAATTTCAACTGGAATTTTAGCCATTTTTTGACGTGAAATTGTAAACATGTGGACATGGATTTTGAAAATTCTAGAGAGAATTCTAAAAGCTTCAAGAGAATTTCAACAATTTTGAGAGGGATTTGAAAAGTTTCAATGGGAATGGGAAGAATTGGGACAAAAATTGGAAAACTTATAAGGGACTTTGAAAAAATTTCAACTGGAATTTTAGCAATTTTTTGACGTGAAATTGTAAACATGTGGCCATGGATTTTGAAAATTCTAGAGAGAATTTTAAAAGCTTTAACTGAATTTCTACAATTTTGAGAGGGATTTGAAAAGTTTCAATGGGAATGGGAAGAATCGGGACAAAAATTGGAAAATATTTAAGGGACTTTGAAAAAATTTCAACTGGAATTTTAGCCATTTTTTGACGTGAAATTGTAAACATGTGGCCATGGATTTTGAAAATTCTAGAGAGAATTTTAAAAGCTTCAAGAGAATTTCAACAATTTTGAGAGGGATTTGAAAAGTTTCAATGGGAATGGGAAGAATTGGGACAAAAATTGGAAAATTTTTAAGGGACTTTGAAAAAATTTCAACTGGAATTTTAGCCATTTTTTGACGTGAAATTGTAAACATGTGGCCATGGATTTTGAAAATTCTAGAGAGAATTTTAAAAGCTTCAAGAGAATTTCAACAATTTTGAGAGGGATTTGAAAAGTTTCAATGGGAATGGGAAGAATTGGGACAAAAATTGGAAAATTTTTAAGGGACTTTGAAAAAATTTCAACTGGAATTTTAGTCATTTTTTGACGTGAAATTGTAAACATGTGGACATGGATTTTGAAAATTCTAGAGAGAATTTTAAAAGCTTCAAGAGAATTTCAACAATTTTGAGAGGGATTTGAAAAGTTTCAATGGGAATGGGAAGAATTGGGACAAAAATTGGAAAACTTATAAGGGACTTTGAAAAAACTTCAACTGGAATTTTAGCCATTTTTTTACGTGAAATTGTAAACATGTGGACATGGATTTTGAAAATTTTAGAGAGAATTTTAAAAGCTTTAACTGAATTTCTACAATTTTGAGAGGGATTTGAAAAGTTTCAATGGGAATGGGAAGAATTGGGACAAAAATTGGAAAATTTTTAAGGGACTTTGAAAAAATTTCAACTGGAATTTTAGCCATTTTTTGACGTGAAATTGTAAACATGTGGACATGGATTTTGAAAATTCTAGAGAGAATTTTAAAAGCTTCAAGAGAATTTCAACAATTTTGAGAGGGATTTGAAAAGTTTCAATGGGAATGGGAAGAATTGGGACAAAAATTGGAAAATTTTTAAGGGACTTTGAAAAAATTTCAACTGGAATTTTAGCCATTTTTTGACGTGAAATTGTAAACATGTGGACATGGATTTTGAAAATTCTAGAGAGAATTTTAAAAGCTTCAACAGAATTTCAACAATTTTGAGAGGGATTTGAAAAGTTTCAATGGGAATGGGAAGAATTGGGACAAAAATTGGAAAATTTTTAAGGGACTTTGAAAAAATTTCAACTGGAATTTTAGCCATTTTTTGACGTGAAATTGTAAACATGTGGACATGGATTTTGAAAATTCTAGAGAGAATTTTAAAAGCTTCAACAGAATTTCAACAATTTTGAGAGGGATTTGAAAAGTTTCAATGGGAATGGGAAGAATTGGGACAAAAATTGGAAAATTTTTCAGGGACTTTGAAAAAATTTCAACTGGAATTTTAGCCATTTTTTTATGTGAAATTGTAAACATGTGGCCATGGATTTTGAAAATTCTAGAGAGAATTTTAAAAGCTTCAAGAGAATTTCAACAATTTTGAGAGGGATTTGAAAAGTTTCAATGGGAATGGGAAGAATTGGGACAAAAATTGGAAAATTTTTAAGGGACTTTGAAAAAATTTCAACTGGAATTTTAGCCATTTTTTGACGTGAAATTGTAAACATGTGGACATGGATTTTGAAAATTCTAGAGAGAATTTTAAAAGCTTCAACAGAATTTCAACAATTTTGAGAGGGATTTGAAAAGTTTCAATGGGAATGGGAAGAATTGGGACAAAAATTGGAAAATTTTTAAGGGACTTTGAAAAAATTTCAACTGGAATTTTAGCCATTTTTTGACGTGAAATTGTAAACATGTGGCCATGGATTTTGAAAATTCTAGAGAGAATTTTAAAAGCTTTAACAGAATTTCAACAATTTTGAGAGGGATTTGAAAAGTTTCAATGGGAATGGGAAGAATTGGGACAAAAATGGGAAAATTTTTAAGGGACTTTGAAAAAATTTCAACTGGAATTTTAGCATTTTTTGACGTGAAATTGTAAACATGTTGAAGTGGATTTTGAAAATTCTAGAGAGAATTTTAAAAGCTTCAAGAGAATTTCAACAATTTTGAGAGGGATTTGAAAAGTTTCAATGGGAATGGGAAGAATTGGGACAAAAATTGGAAAATTTTTAAGGGACTTTGAAAAAATTTCAACTGGAATTTTAGCCATTTTTTGACGTGAAATTGTAAACATGTTGAAGTGGATTTTGAAAATTCTAGAGAGAATTTTAAAAGCTTCAACAGAATTTCAACAATTTTGAGAGGGATTTGAAAAGTTTCAATGGGAAGAATTGGGACAAAAATTGGAAAATTTTTAAGGGACTTTGAAAAAATTTCAACTGGAATTTTAGCCATTTTTTGACGTGAAATTGTAAACATGTGGACATGGATTTTGAAAATTCTAGAGAGAATTTTAAAAGCTTCAAGAGAATTTCAACAATTTTGAGAGGGATTTGAAAAGTTTCAATGGGAATGGGAAGAATCGGGACAAAAATTGGAAAATATTTAAGGGACTTTGAAAAAATTTCAACTGGAATTTTAGCCATTTTTTGACGTGAAATTGTAAACATGTGGACATGGATTTTGAAAATTCTAGAGAGAATTTTAAAAGCTTCAAGAGAATTTCAACAATTTTGAGAGGGATTTGAAAAGTTTCAATGGGAATGGGAAGAATTGGGACAAAAATTGGAAAATTTTGAAGGGACTTTGAAAAAATTTCAACTGGAATTTTAGCCATTTTTTTACGTGAAATTGTAAACATGTGGCCATGGATTTTGAAAATTCTAGAGAGAATTTTAAAAGCTTCAAGAGAATTTCAACAATTTTGAGAGGGATTTGAAAAGTTTCAATGGGAATGGGAAGAATTGGGACAAAAATTGGAAAATTTTTAAGGGACTTTGAAAAAATTTCAACTGGAATTTTAGCCATTTTTTGACGTGAAATTGTAAACATGTGGACATGGATTTTGAAAATTCTAGAGAGAATTTTAAAAGCTTCAAGAGAATTTCAACAATTTTGAGAGGGATTTGAAAAGTTTCAATGGGAATGGGAAGAATTGGGACAAAAATTGGAAAATTTTTAAGGGACTTTGAAAAAATTTCAACTGGAATTTTAGCCATTTTTTGACGTGAAATTGTAAACATGTGGCCATGGATTTTGAAAATTCTAGAGAGAATTTTAAAAGCTTCAAGAGAATTTCAACAATTTTGAGAGGGATTTGAAAAGTTTCAATGGGAATGGGAAGAATTGGGACAAAAATTGGAAAATTTTTAAGGGACTTTGAAAAAATTTCAACTGGAATTTCAGCCATTTTTTGACATGAAATTGTAAACATGTGGACATGGATTTTGAAAATTCTAGAGAGAATTTTAAAAGCTTCAACAGAATTTCAACAATTTTGAGAGGGATTTGAAAAGTTTCAATGGGAAGAATTGGGACAAAAATTGGAAAATTTTTAAGGGACTTTGAAAAAATTTCAACTGGAATTTTAGCAATTTTTTGACGTGAAATTGTAAACATGTGGCCATGGATTTTGAAAATTCTAGAGAGAATTTTAAAAGCTTTAACAGAATTTCTACAATTTTGAGAGGGATTTGAAAAGTTTCAATGGGAATGGGAAGAATTGGGACAAAAATTGGAAAATTTTTAAGGGACTTTGAAAAAATTTCAACTGGAATTTTAGCCATTTTTTGACGTGAAATTGTAAACATGTTGAAGTGGATTTTGAAAATTCTAGAGAGAATTTTAAAAGCTTCAACAGAATTTCAACAATTTTGAGAGGGATTTGAAAAGTTTCAATGGGAAGAATTGGGACAAAAATTGGAAAATTTTTAAGGGACTTTGAAAAAATTTCAACTGGAATTTTAGCCATTTTTTGACGTGAAATTGTAAACATGTGGACATGGATTTTGAAAATTCTAGAGAGAATTTTAAAAGCTTCAAGAGAATTTCAACAATTTTGAGAGGGATTTGAAAAGTTTCAATGGGAATGGGAAGAATCGGGACAAAAATTGGAAAATATTTAAGGGACTTTGAAAAAATTTCAACTGGAATTTTAGCCATTTTTTGACGTGAAATTGTAAACATGTGGACATGGATTTTGAAAATTCTAGAGAGAATTTTAAAAGCTTCAAGAGAATTTCAACAATTTTGAGAGGGATTTGAAAAGTTTCAATGGGAATGGGAAGAATTGGGACAAAAATTGGAAAATTTTGAAGGGACTTTGAAAAAATTTCAACTGGAATTTTAGCCATTTTTTTACGTGAAATTGTAAACATGTGGCCATGGATTTTGAAAATTCTAGAGAGAATTTTAAAAGCTTCAAGAGAATTTCAACAATTTTGAGAGGGATTTGAAAAGTTTCAATGGGAATGGGAAGAATTGGGACAAAAATTGGAAAATTTTTAAGGGACTTTGAAAAAATTTCAACTGGAATTTTAGCCATTTTTTGACGTGAAATTGTAAACATGTGGACATGGATTTTGAAAATTCTAGAGAGAATTTTAAAAGCTTCAAGAGAATTTCAACAATTTTGAGAGGGATTTGAAAAGTTTCAATGGGAATGGGAAGAATTGGGACAAAAATTGGAAAATTTTTAAGGGACTTTGAAAAAATTTCAACTGGAATTTTAGCCATTTTTTGACGTGAAATTGTAAACATGTGGCCATGGATTTTGAAAATTCTAGAGAGAATTTTAAAAGCTTCAAGAGAATTTCAACAATTTTGAGAGGGATTTGAAAAGTTTCAATGGGAATGGGAAGAATTGGGACAAAAATTGGAAAATTTTTAAGGGACTTTGAAAAAATTTCAACTGGAATTTCAGCCATTTTTTGACATGAAATTGTAAACATGTGGACATGGATTTTGAAAATTCTAGAGAGAATTTTAAAAGCTTCAACAGAATTTCAACAATTTTGAGAGGGATTTGAAAAGTTTCAATGGGAAGAATTGGGACAAAAATTGGAAAATTTTTAAGGGACTTTGAAAAAATTTCAACTGGAATTTTAGCAATTTTTTGACGTGAAATTGTAAACATGTGGCCATGGATTTTGAAAATTCTAGAGAGAATTTTAAAAGCTTTAACAGAATTTCTACAATTTTGAGAGGGATTTGAAAAGTTTCAATGGGAATGGGAAGAATTGGGACAAAAATTGGAAAATTTTTAAGGGACTTTGAAAAAATTTCAACTGGAATTTTAGCCATTTTTTGACGTGAAATTGTAAACATGTTGAAGTGGATTTTGAAAATTCTAGAGAGAATTTTAAAAGCTTCAAGAGAATTTCAACAATTTTGAGAGGGATTTGAAAAGTTTCAATGGGAATGGGAAGAATTGGGACAAAAATTGGAAAATTTTTAAGGGACTTTGAAAAAATTTCAACTGGAATTTTAGCCATTTTTTGACGTGAAATTGTAAACATGTGGACATGGATTTTGAAAATTCTAGAGAGAATTTTAAAAGCTTCAAGAGAATTTCAACAATTTTGAGAGGGATTTGAAAAGTTTCAATGGGAATGGGAAGAATTGGGACAAAAATTGGAAAACTTATAAGGGACTTTGAAAAAACTTCAACTGGAATTTTAGCCATTTTTTGACGTGAAATTGTAAACATGTGGCCATGGATTTTGAAAATTCTAGAGAGAATTTTAAAAGCTTTAACTGAATTTCTACAATTTTGAGAGGGATTTGAAAAGTTTCAATGGGAATGGGAAGAATTGGGACAAAAATTGGAAAATATTTAAGGGACTTTGAAAAAATTTCAACTGGAATTTTAGCCATTTTTTGACGTGAAATTGTAAACATGTGGACATGGATTTTGAAAATTCTAGAGAGAATTTTAAAAGCTTCAACAGAATTTCAACAATTTTGAGAGGGATTTGAAAAGTTTCAATGGGAATGGGAAGAATTGGGACAAAAATTGGAAAATTTTGAAGGGACTTTGAAAAAATTTCAACTGGAATTTTAGCCATTTTTTGACGTGAAATTGTAAACATGTGGCCATGGATTTTGAAAATTCTAGAGAGAATTTTAAAAGCTTCAAGAGAATTTCAACAATTTTGAGAGGGATTTGAAAAGTTTCAATGGGAATGGGAAGAATTGGGACAAAAATTGGAAAATTTTTAAGGACTTTGAAAAAATTTCAACTGGAATTTTAGCCATTTTTTGACGTGAAATTGTAAACATGTGGCCATGGATTTTGAAAATTCTAGAGAGAATTTTAAAAGCTTCAACAGAATTTCAACAATTTTGAGAGGGATTTGAAAAGTTTCAATGGGAATGGGAAGAATTGGGACAAAAATTGGAAAATTTTTAAGGGACTTTGAAAAAATTTCAACTGGAATTTTAGCCATTTTTTATGTGAAATTGTAAACATGTGGCCATGGATTTTGAAAATTCTAGAGAGAATTTTAAAAGCTTCAACAGAATTTCAACAATTTTGAGAGGGATTTGAAAAGTTTCAATGGGAATGGGAAGAATTGGGACAAAAATTGGAAAATTTTTAAGGGACTTTGAAAAAATTTCAACTGGAATTTTAGCCATTTTTTGACGTGAAATTGTAAACATGTGGACATGGATTTTGAAAATTCTAGAGAGAATTTTAAAAGCTTCAAGAGAATTTCAACAATTTTGAGAGGGATTTGAAAAGTTTCAATGGGAATGGGAAGAATTGGGACAAAAATTGGAAAATTTTTAAGGGACTTTGAAAAAAATTCAGCTGGAATTTTAGCCATTTTTTGACGTGAAATTGTAAACATGTGGCCATGGATTTTGAAAATTCTAGAGAGAATTTTAAAAGCTTCAAGAGAATTTCAACAATTTTGAGAGGGATTTGAAAAGTTTCAATGGGAATGGAAGAATTGGGACAAAAATTGGAAAATTTTTAAGGGACTTTGAAAAAATTTCAACTGGAATTTTAGCCATTTTTTGACGTGAAATTGTAAACATGTGGCCATGGATTTTGAAAATTCTAGAGAGAATTTTAAAAGCTTCAACAGAATTTCAACAATTTTGAGAGGGATTTGAAAAGTTTCAATGGGAAGAATTGGGACAAAAATTGGAAAATTTTTAAGGGACTTTGAAAAAATTTCAACTGGAATTTTAGCCATTTTTTGACGTGAAATTGTAAACATGTTGAAGTGGATTTTGAAAATTCTAGAGAGAATTTTAAAAGCTTCAAGAGAATTTCAACAATTTTGAGAGGGATTTGAAAAGTTTCAATGGAATGGGAAGAATTGGGACAAAAATTGGAAAATTTTTAAGGGACTTTGAAAAAATTTCAACTGGAATTTTAGCCATTTTTTGACGTGAAATTGTAAACATGTGGACATGGATTTTGAAAATTCTAGAGAGAATTTTAAAAGCTTCAAGAGAATTTCAACAATTTTGAGAGGGATTTGAAAAGTTTCAATGGGAATGGGAAGAATTGGGACAAAAATTGGAAAACTTATAAGGGACTTTGAAAAACTTCAACTGGAATTTTAGCCATTTTTTGACGTGAAATTGTAAACATGTGGCCATGGATTTTGAAAATTCTAGAGAGAATTTTAAAAGCTTTAACTGAATTTCTACAATTTTGAGAGGGATTTGAAAAGTTTCAATGGGAATGGGAAGAATTGGGACAAAAATTGGAAAATATTTAAGGGACTTTGAAAAAATTTCAACTGGAATTTTAGCCATTTTTTGACGTGAAATTGTAAACATGTGGCCATGGATTTTGAAAATTCTAGAGAGAATTTTAAAAGCTTCAAGAGAATTTCAACAATTTTGAGAGGGATTTGAAAAGTTTCAATGGGAATGGGAAGAATTGGGACAAAAATTGGAAAATTTTGAAGGGACTTTGAAAAATTTCAACTGGAATTTTAGCCATTTTTTGACGTGAAATTGTAAACATGTGGCCATGGATTTTGAAAATTCTAGAGAGAATTTTAAAAGCTTCAAGAGAATTTCAACAATTTTGAGAGGGATTTGAAAAGTTTCAATGGGAATGGGAAGAATTGGGACAAAAATTGGAAAATTTTTAAGGGACTTTGAAAAATTTCAACTGGAATTTTAGCCATTTTTTGACGTGAAATTGTAAACATGTGGCCATGGATTTTGAAAATTCTAGAGAGAATTTTAAAAGCTTCAACAGAATTTCTACAAATTTGAGAGGGATTTGAAAAGTTTCAATGGGAATGGGAAGAATTGGGACAAAAATTGGAAAATTTTTAAGGGACTTTGAAAAAATTTCAACTGGAATTTTAGCCATTTTTTTATGTGAAATTGTAAACATGTGGCCATGGATTTTGAAAATTCTAGAGAGAATTTTAAAAGCTTCAACAGAATTTCAACAATTTTGAGAGGGATTTGAAAAGTTTCAATGGGAATGGGAAGAATTGGGACAAAAATTGGAAAATTTTTAAGGGACTTTGAAAAAATTTCAACTGGAATTTTAGCCATTTTTTGACGTGAAATTGTAAACATGTGGACATGGATTTTGAAAATTCTAGAGAGAATTTTAAAAGCTTCAAGAGAATTTCAACAATTTTGAGAGGGATTTGAAAAGTTTCAATGGGAATGGGAAGAATTGGGACAAAAATTGGAAAATTTTTAAGGGACTTTGAAAAAAATTCAACTGGAATTTTAGCCATTTTTTGACGTGAAATTGTAAACATGTGGCCTTGGATTTTGAAAATTCTAGAGAGAATTTTAAAAGCTTCAAGAGAATTTCAACAATTTTGAGAGGGATTTGAAAAGTTTCAATGGGAATGGGAAGAATTGGGACAAAAATTGGAAAATTTTTAAGGGACTTTGAAAAAATTTCAACTGGAATTTTAGCCATTTTGTTACGTGAAATTGTAAACATGTGGCCATGGATTTTGAAAATTCTAGAGAGAATTTTAAAAGCTTCAACAGAATTTCAACAATTTTGAGAGGGATTTGAAAAGTTTCAATGGGAAGAATTGGGACAAAAATTGGAAAATTTTTAAGGGACTTTGAAAAAATTTCAACTGGAATTTTAGCCATTTTTTGACGTGAAATTGTAAACATGTTGAAGTGGATTTTGAAAATTCTAGAGAGAATTTTAAAAGCTTCAAGAGAATTTCAACAATTTTGAGAGGGATTTGAAAAGTTTCAATGGGAATGGGAAGAATTGGGACAAAAATTGGAAAATTTTTAAGGGACTTTGAAAAAATTTCAACTGGAATTTTAGCCATTTTTTGACGTGAAATTGTAAACATGTGGACATGGATTTTGAAAATTCTAGAGAGAATTTTAAAAGCTTCAAGAGAATTTCAACAATTTTGAGAGGGATTTGAAAAGTTTCAATGGGAATGGGAAGAATTGGGACAAAAATTGGAAAACTTATAAGGGACTTTGAAAAAACTTCAACTGGAATTTTAGCCATTTTTTGACGTGAAATTGTAAACATGTGGCCATGGATTTTGAAAATTCTAGAGAGAATTTTAAAAGCTTTAACTGAATTTCTACAATTTTGAGAGGGATTTGAAAAGTTTCAATGGGAATGGGAAGAATTGGGGCAAAAATTGGAAAATTTTTAAGGGACTTTGAAAAAATTTCAACTGGAATTTTAGCCATTTTTTGACGTGAAATTGTAAACATGTGGCCATGGATTTTGAAAATTCTAGAGAGAATTTTAAAAGCTTCAAGAGAATTTCTACAATTTTGAGAGGGATTTGAAAAGTTTCAATGGGAATGGGAAGAATTGGGACAAAAATTGGAAAACTTATAAGGGACTTTGAAAAACTTCAACTGGAATTTTAGCCATTTTTTGACGTGAAATTGTAAACATGTGGCCATGGATTTTGAAAATTCTAGAGAGAATTTTAAAAGCTTCAAGAGAATTTCAACAATTTTGAGAGGGATTTGAAAAGTTTCAATGGGAATGGGAAGAATTGGGACAAAAATTGGAAAATTTTTAAGGGACTTTGAAAAAATTTCAACTGGAATTTTAGCCATTTTTTGACGTGAAATTGTAAACATGTGGACATGGATTTTGAAAATTCTAGAGAGAATTTTAAAAGCTTCAAGAGAATTTCAACAATTTTGAGAGGGATTTGAAAAGTTTCAATGGGAATGGGAAGAATTGGGACAAAAATTGGAAAATTTTTAAGGGACTTTGAAAACATTTCAACTGGAATTTTAGCCATTTTTTGACGTGAAATTGTAAACATGTGGCCATGGATTTTGAAAATTCTAGAGAGAATTTTAAAAGCTTCAACAGAATTTCAACAATTTTGAGAGGGATTTGAAAAGTTTCAATGGGAATGGGAAGAATTGGGACAAAAATTGGAAAATTTTTAAGGGACTTTGAAAAAATTTCAACTGGAATTTTAGCCATTTTTTGACGTGAAATTGTAAACATGTGGCCATGGATTTTGAAAATTCTAGAGAGAATTTTAAAAGCTTCAACAGAATTTCTACAAATTTGAGAGGGATTTGAAAAGTTTCAATGGGAATGGGAAGAATTGGGACAAAAATTGGAAAATTTTTAAGGGACTTTGAAAAATTTCAACTGGAATTTTAGCCATTTTTTTATGTGAAATTGTAAACATGTGGCCATGGATTTTGAAAATTCTAGAGAGAATTTTAAAAGCTTCAACAGAATTTCAACCATTTTGAGAGGGATTTGAAAAGTTTCAATGGGAATGGGAAGAATTGGGACAAAAATTGGAAAATTTTTAAGGGACTTTGAAAAAATTTCAACTGGAATTTTAGCCATTTTTTGACGTGAAATTGTAAACATGTGGACATGGATTTTGAAAATTCTAGAGAGAATTTTAAAAGCTTCAACAGAATTTCAACAATTTTGAGAGGGATTTGAAAAGTTTCAATGGGAATGGGAAGAATTGGGACAAAAATTGGAAAATTTTTAAGGGACTTTGAAAAAATTTCAACTGGAATTTTAGCCATTTTTTGACGTGAAATTGTAAACATGTGGACATGGATTTTGAAAATTCTAGAGAGAATTTTAAAAGCTTCAAGAGAATTTCAACAATTTTGAGAGGGATTTGAAAAGTTTCAATGGGAATGGGAAGAATTGGGACAAAAATTGGAAAATTTTTAAGGGACTTTGAAAAAATTTCAACTGGAATTTTAGCCATTTTTTGACGTGAAATTGTAAACATGTGGCCATGGATTTTGAAAATTCTAGAGAGAATTTTAAAAGCTTCAACAGAATTTCAACAATTTGAGAGGGATTTGAAAAGTTTCAATGGGAATGGGAAGAATTGGGACAAAAATTGGAAAATTTTTAAGGGACTTTGAAAAAATTTCAACTGGAATTTTAGCCATTTTGTTACGTGAAATTGTAAACATGTGGCCATGGATTTTGAAAATTCTAGAGAGAATTTTAAAAGCTTCAAGAGAATTCCAACAATTTTGAGAGGGATTTGAAAAGTTTCAATGGGAATGGGAAGAATTGGGACAAAAATTGGAAAATTTTAAGGGACTTTGAAAAAATTTCAACTGGAATTTTAGCAATTTTTTGACGTGAAATTGTAAACATGTGGCCATGGATTTTGAAAATTCTAGAGAGAATTTTAAAAGCTTCAAGAGAATTTCAACAATTTTGAGAGGGATTTGAAAAGTTTCAATGGGAATGGGAAGAATTGGGACAAAAATTGGAAAATTTTTAAGGGACTTTGAAAAAATTTCAACTGGAATTTTAGCCATTTTTTGACGTGAAATTGTAAACATGTGGACATGGATTTTGAAAATTCTAGAGAGAATTTTAAAAGCTTCAACAGAATTTCAACAATTTTGAGAGGGATTTGAAAAGTTTCAATGGGAATGGGAGGAATTGGGACAAAAATTGGAAAATTTTGAAGGGACTTTGAAAAAATTTCAACTGGAATTTTAGCCATTTTTTGACGTGAAATTGTAAACATGTGGACATGGATTTTGAAAATTCTAGAGAGAATTTTAAAAGCTTCAACAGAATTTCAACAATTTTGAGAGGGATTTGAAAAGTTTCAATGGGAATGGGAAGAATTGGGACAAAAATTGGAAAATTTTTAAGGGACTTTGAAAAAATTTCACCTGGAATTTTAGCCATTTTTTGTCGTGAAATTGTAAACATGTGGACATGGATTTTGAAAATTCTAGAGAGAATTTTAAAAGCTTTAACAGAATTTCAAGAATTTTGAGAGGGATTTAAAAAGTTTCAATGGGAATGGGAAGAATTGGGACAAAAATTGGAAAATTTTTAAGGGACTTTGAAAACATTTCAACTGGAATTTTAGCAATTTTTTGACGTGAAATTGTAAACATGTGGCCATGGATTTTGAAAATTCTAGAGAGAATTTTAAAAGCTTCAAGAGAATTTCAACAATTTTGAGAGGGATTTGAAAAGTTTCAATGGGAATGGGAAGAATTGGGACAAAAATTGGAAAATTTTTCAGGGACTTTGAAAAAATTTCAACTGGAATTTTAGCCATTTTTTTACGTGAAATTGTAAACATGTGGACATGGATTTTGAAAATTCTAGAGAGAATTTTAAAAGCTTCAACAGAATTTCAACAATTTTGAGAGGGATTTGAAAAGTTTCAATGGGAATGGGAAGAATTGGGACAAAAATTGGAAAATTTTTTAAGGGACTTTGAAAACATTTCAACTGGAATTTTAGCCATTTTTTGATGTGAAATTGTAAACATGTGGCCATGGATTTTGAAAATTCTAGAGAGAATTTTAAAAGCTTCAACAAAATTTCAACAATTTTGAGAGGGATTTGAAAAGTTTCAATGGGAATGGGAAGAATTGGGACAAAAATTGGAAAATTTTTAAGGGACTTTGAAAAAATTTCAACTGGAATTTTAGCCATTTTTTGACGTGAAATTGTAAACATGTGGACATGGATTTTGAAAATTCTAGAGAGAATTTTTAAAGCTTCAACAGAATTTCAACAATTTTGAGAGGGATTTGAAAAGTTTCAATGGGAATGGGAAGAATTGGGACAAAAATTGGAAAATTTTTAAGGGACTTTGAAAAAATTTCAACTGGAATTTTAGCCATTTTTTTATGTGAAATTGTAAACATGTGGACATGGATTTTGAAAATTCTAGAGAGAATTTTAAAAGCTTCAACAGAATTTCAACAATTTTGAGAGGGATTTGAAAAGTTTCAATGGGAATGGGAAGAATTGGGACAAAAATTGGAAAATTTTTCAGGGACTTTGAAAAAATTTCAACTGGAATTTTAGCAATTTTTTTATGTGAAATTGTAAACATGTGGACATGGATTTTGAAAATTCTAGAGAGAATTTTAAAAGCTTCAACAGAATTTCAACAATTTTGAGAGGGATTTGAAAAGTTTCAATGGGAATGGGAAGAATTGGGACAAAAATTGGAAAATTTTTAAGGGACTTTGAAAAAATTTCAACTGGAATTTTAGCCATTTTTTGACGTGAAATTGTAAACATGTGGCCATGGATTTTGAAAATTCTAGAGAGAATTTTAAAAGCTTTAACAGAATTTCTACAATTTTGAGAGGGATTTGAAAAGTTTCAATGGGAATGGGAAGAATTGGGACAAAAATTGGAAAACTTATAAGGGACTTTGAAAAACTTCAACTGGAATTTTAGCCATTTTTTGACGTGAAATTGTAAACATGTGGCCATGGATTTTGAAAATTCTAGAGAGAATTTTAAAAGCTTTAACTGAATTTCTACAATTTTGAGAGGGATTTGAAAAGTTTCAATGGGAATGGGAAGAATTGGGACAAAAATTGGAAAATTTTTCAGGGACTTTGAAAAAATTTCAACTGGAATTTTAGCCATTTTTTGACGTGAAATTGTAAACATGTGGACATGGATTTTGAAAATTCTAGAGAGAATTTTAAAAGCTTCAAGAGAATTTCAACAATTTTGAGAGGGATTTGAAAAGTTTCAATGGGAATGGGAAGAATTGGGACAAAAATTGGAAAATTTTTAAGGGACTTTGAAAACATTTCAACTGGAATTTTAGCCATTTTTTGACGTGAAATTGTAAACATGTGGCCATGGATTTTGAAAATTCTAGAGAGAATTTTAAAAGCTTCAAGAGAATTTCAACAATTTTGAGAGGGATTTGAAAAGTTTCAATGGGAATGGGAAGAATTGGGACAAAAATTGGAAAATTTTTAAGGGACTTTGAAAAATTTCAACTGGAATTTTAGCCATTTTTTGACGTGAAATTGTAAACATGTGGCCATGGATTTTGAAAATTCTAGAGAGAATTTTAAAAGCTTCAACAGAATTTCTACAAATTTGAGAGGGATTTGAAAAGTTTCAATGGGAATGGGAAGAATTGGGACAAAAATTGGAAAATTTTTAAGGGACTTTGAAAAAATTTCAACTGGAATTTTAGCCATTTTTTTATGTGAAATTGTAAACATGTGGCCATGGATTTTGAAAATTCTAGAGAGAATTTTAAAAGCTTCAAGAGAATTTCAACAATTTTGAGAGGGATTTGAAAAGTTTCAATGGGAATGGGAAGAATTGGGACAAAAATTGGAAAATTTTTAAGGGACTTTGAAAAAATTTCAACTGGAATTTTAGCCATTTTTTGACGTGAAATTGTAAACATGTGGACATGGATTTTGAAAATTCTAGAGAGAATTTTAAAAGCTTCAACAGAATTTCAACAATTTTGAGAGGGATTTGAAAAGTTTCAATGGGAATGGGAAGAATTGGGACAAAAATTGGAAAATTTTTAAGGGACTTTGAAAAAATTTCAACTGGAATTTTAGCCATTTTTTTATGTGAAATTGTAAACATGTAGACATGGATTTTGAAAATTCTAGAGAGAATTTTAAAAGCTTCAACAGAATTTCAACAATTTTGAGAGGGATTTGAAAAGTTTCAATGGGAATGGGAAGAATTGGGACAAAAATTGGAAAATTTTTCAGGGACTTTGAAAAAATTTCAACTGGAATTTTAGCAATTTTTTTATGTGAAATTGTAAACATGTGGACATGGATTTTGAAAATTCTAGAGAGAATTTTAAAAGCTTCAACAGAATTTCAACAATTTTGAGAGGGATTTGAAAAGTTTCAATGGGAATGGGAAGAATTGGGACAAAAATTGGAAAATTTTTAAGGGACTTTGAAAAAATTTCAACTGGAATTTTAGCCATTTTTTGACGTGAAATTGTAAACATGTGGCCCTGGATTTTGAAAATTCTAGAGAGAATTTTAAAAGCTTTAACAGAATTTAAACAATTTTGAGAGGGATTTGAAAAGTTTCAATGGAAATGGGAAGAATTGGGACAAAAATTGGAAAATTTTTAAGGGACTTTGAAAAAATTTCAACTGGAATTTTAGCCATTTTTTGACGTGAAATTGTAAACATGTGGCCATGGATTTTGAAAATTCTAGAGAGAATTTTAAAAGCTTCAAGAGAATTTCAACAGTTTTGAGAGGGATTTGAAAAGTTTCAATGGGAATGGGAAGAATTGGGACAAAAATTGGAAAATTTTTAAGGGACTTTGAAAAAATTTCAACTGGAATTTTAGCCATTTTTTGACGTGAAATTGTAAACATGTGGCCATGGATTTTGAAAATTCTAGAGAGAATTTTAAAAGCTTCAAGAGAATTTCAACAATTTTGAGAGGGATTTGAAAAGTTTCAATGGGAATGGGAAGAATTGGGACAAAAATTGGAAAATTTTTAAGGGACTTTGAAAAAATTTCAACTGGAATTTTAGCCATTTTTTGACGTGAAATTGTAAACATGTGGACATGGATTTTGAAAATTCTAGAGAGAATTTTAAAAGCTTCAACAGAATTTCAACAATTTTGAGAGGGATTTGAAAAGTTTCAATGGGAATGGGAAGAATTGGGACAAAAATTGGAAAATTTTTAAGGGACTTTGAAAAAATTTCAACTGGAATTTTAGCCATTTTTTGACGTGAAATTGTAAACATGTGGCCATGGATTTTGAAAATTCTAGAGAGAATTTAAAAGCTTCAAGAGAATTTCAACAATTTTGAGAGGGATTTGAAAAGTTTCAATGGGAATGGGAAGAATTGGGACAAAAATTGGAAAATTTTGAAGGGACTTTTTGAAAAAACTTCAACTGGAATTATAGCATTTTTTTGACGTGAAATTGTAAAATGTTGAAGTGGATTTTGAAAATTCTAGAGAGAATTTTAAAAGCTTCAAGAGAATTTCAACAATTTTGAGAGGGATTTGAAAAGTTTCAATGGGAATGGGAAGAATTGGGACAAAAATTGGAAAATTTTTAAGGGACTTTGAAAACATTTCAACTGGAATTTTAGCAATTTTTTGACGTGAAATTGTAAACATGTGGACATGGATTTTGAAAATTCTAGAGAGAATTTTAAAAGCTTCAACAGAATTTCAACAATTTTGAGAGGGATTTGAAAAGTTTCAATGGGAATGGGAAGAATTGGGACAAAAATTGGAAAATTTTTAAGGGACTTTGAAAAAATTTCAACTGGAATTTTAGCCATTTTTTTATGTGAAATTGTAAACATGTAGACATGGATTTTGAAAATTCTAGAGAGAATTTTAAAAGCTTCAACAGAATTTCAACAATTTTGAGAGGGATTTGAAAAGTTTCAATGGGAATGGGAAGAATTGGGACAAAAATTGGAAAATTTTTCAGGGACTTTGAAAAAAATTTCAACTGGAATTTTAGCAATTTTTTTATGTGAAATTGTAAACATGTGGACATGGATTTTGAAAATTCTAGAGAGAATTTTAAAAGCTTCAACAGAATTTCAACAATTTTGAGAGGGATTTGAAAAGTTTCAATGGGAATGGGAAGAATTGGGACAAAAATTGGAAAATTTTTAAGGGACTTTGAAAAAATTTCAACTGGAATTTTAGCCATTTTTTGACGTGAAATTGTAAACATGTGGCCATGGATTTTGAAAATTCTAGAGAGAATTTAAAAGCTTTAACAGAATTTAAACAATTTTGAGAGGGATTTGAAAAGTTTCAATGGAAATGGGAAGAATTGGGACAAAAATTGGAAAATTTTTAAGGGACTTTGAAAAAATTTCAACTGGAATTTTAGCCATTTTTTGACGTGAAATTGTAAACATGTGGCCATGGATTTTGAAAATTCTAGAGAGAATTTTAAAAGCTTCAAGAGAATTTCAACAGTTTTGAGAGGGATTTGAAAAGTTTCAATGGGAATGGGAAGAATTGGGACAAAAATTGGAAAATTTTTAAGGGACTTTGAAAAAATTTCAACTGGAATTTTAGCCATTTTTTGACGTGAAATTGTAAACATGTGGCCATGGATTTTGAAAATTCTAGAGAGAATTTTAAAAGCTTCAAGAGAATTTCAACAATTTTGAGAGGGATTTGAAAAGTTTCAATGGGAATGGGAAGAATTGGGACAAAAATTGGAAAATTTTTAAGGGACTTTGAAAAATTTCAACTGGAATTTTAGCCATTTTTTGACGTGAAATTGTAAACATGTGGACATGGATTTTGAAAATTCTAGAGAGAATTTTAAAAGCTTCAACAGAATTTCAACAATTTTGAGAGGGATTTGAAAAGTTTCAATGGGAATGGGAAGAATTGGGACAAAAATTGGAAAATTTTTAAGGGACTTTGAAAAAATTTCAACTGGAATTTTAGCCATTTTTTGACGTGAAATTGTAAACATGTGGCCATGGATTTTGAAAATTCTAGAGAGAATTTAAAAGCTTCAAGAGAATTTCAACAATTTTGAGAGGGATTTGAAAAGTTTCAATGGGAATGGGAAGAATTGGGACAAAAATTGGAAAATTTTGAAGGGACTTTTTGAAAAAACTTCAACTGGAATTATAGCATTTTTTTGACGTGAAATTGTAAAATGTTGAAGTGGATTTTGAAAATTCTAGAGAGAATTTTAAAAGCTTCAAGAGAATTTCAACAATTTTGAGAGGGATTTGAAAAGTTTCAATGGGAATGGGAAGAATTGGGACAAAAATTGGAAAATTTTTAAGGGACTTTGAAAAAATTTCAACTGGAATTTTAGCAATTTTTTGATGTGAAATTGTAAACATGTGGACATGGATTTTGAAAATTCTAGAGAGAATTTTAAAAGCTTCAAGAGAATTTCAACAATTTTGAGAGGGATTTGAAAAGTTTCAATGGGAATGGGAAGAATTGGGACAAAAATTGGAAAATTTTTAAGGGACTTTGAAAAAATTTCAACTGGAATTTTAGCCATTTTTTGACGTGAAATTGTAAACATGTGGACATGGATTTTGAAAATTCTAGAGAGAATTTTAAAAGCTTCAACAGAATTTCAACAATTTTGAGAGGGATTTGAAAAGTTTCAATGGGAATGGGAAGAATTGGGACAAAAATTGGAAAATTTTTAAGGGACTTTGAAAAAATTTCAACTGGAATTTTAGCCATTTTTTGACGTGAAATTGTAAAATGTTGAAGTGGATTTTGAAAATTCTAGAGAGAATTTAAAAGCTTCAAGAGAATTTCAACAATTTTGAGAGGGATTTGAAAAGTTTCAATGGGAATGGGAAGAATTGGGACAAAAATTGGAAAATTTTTAAGGGACTTTTTGAAAAAATTTCAACTGGAATTATAGCATTTTTTTGACGTGAAACTGTAAAATGTTGAAGTGGATTTTGAAAATTCTAGAGAGAATTTTAAAAGCTTCAAGAGAATTTCAACAATTTTGAGAGGGATTTGAAAAGTTTCAATGGGAATGGGAAGAATTGGGACAAAAATTGGAAAATTTTTAAGGGACTTTGAAAAAATTTCAACTGGAATTTTAGCCATTTTTTGACGTGAAATTGTAAACATGTGGCCATGGATTTTGAAAATTCTAGAGAGAATTTTAAAAGCTTTAACAGAATTTCAACAATTTTGAGAGGGATTTGAAAAGTTTCAATGGAAATGGGAAGAATTGGGACAAAAATTGGAAAATTTTTAAGGGACTTTGAAAAAATTTCAACTGGAATTTTAGCCATTTTTTGACATGAAATTGTAAACATGTGGCCATGGATTTTGAAAATTCTAGAGAGAATTTTAAAAGCTTCAACAGAATTTCAACAATTTTGAGAGGGATTTGAAAAGTTTCAATGGGAATGGGAAGAATTGGGACAAAAATTGGAAAATTTTGAAGGGACTTTGAAAAAATTTCAACTGGAATTTTAGCCATTTTTTTATGTGAAATTGTAAACATGTGGCCATGGATTTTGAAAATTCTAGAGAGAATTTAAAAGCTTCAAGAGAATTTCAACAATTTTGAGAGGGATTTGAAAAGTTTCAATGGGAATGGGAAGAATTGGGACAAAAATTGGAAAATTTTTAAGGGACTTTGAAAAAATTTCAACTGGAATTATAGCATTTTTTTGACGTGAAATTGTAAAATGTTGAAGTGGATTTTGAAAATTCTAGAGAGAATTTTAAAAGCTTCAAGAGAATTTCAACAATTTTGAGAGGGATTTGAAAAGTTTCAATGGGAATGGGAAGAATTGGGACAAAAATTGGAAAATTTTTAAGGGACTTTGAAAAAATTTCAACTGGAATTTTAGCAATTTTTTGATGTGAAATTGTAAACATGTGGACATGGATTTTGAAAATTCTAGAGAGAATTTTAAAAGCTTCAAGAGAATTTCAACAATTTTGAGAGGGATTTGAAAAGTTTCAATGGGAATGGGAAGAATTGGGACAAAAATTGGAAAATTTTTAAGGGACTTTGAAAAAATTTCAACTGGAATTTTAGCCATTTTTTTATGTGAAATTGTAAACATGTGGCCATGGATTTTGAAAATTCTAGAGAGAATTTTAAAAGCTTTAACAGAATTTCAACAATTTTGAGAGGGATTTGAAAAGTTTCAATGGGAATGGGAAGAATTGGGACAAAAATTGGAAAATTTTTAAGGGACTTTGAAAAAATTTCAACTGGAATTTTAGCAATTTTTTGATGTGAAATTGTAAACATGTTGAAGTGGATTTTGAAAATTCTAGAGAGAATTTTAAAAGCTTCAAGAGAATTTCAACAATTTTGAGAGGGATTTGAAAAGTTTCAATGGGAATGGGAAGAATTGGGACAAAAATTGGAAAATTTTTAAGGGACTTTGAAAAAATTTCAACTGGAATTTTAGCAATTTTTTGATGTGAAATTGTAAACATGTTGAAGTGGATTTTGAAAATTCTAGAGAGAATTTTAAAAGCTTCAACAGAATTTCAACAATTTTGAGAGGGATTTGAAAAGTTTCAATGGGAATGGGAAGAATTGGGACAAAAATTGGAAAATTTTTAAGGGACTTTGAAAAAATTTCAACTGGAATTTTAGCAATTTTTTGATGTGAAATTGTAAACATGTTGAAGTGGATTTTGAAAATTCTAGAGAGAATTTTAAAAGCTTCAACAGAATTTCAACAATTTTGAGAGGGATTTGAAAAGTTTCAATGGGAATGGGAAGAATTGGGACAAAAATTGGAAAATTTTTAAGGGACTTTGAAAAAATTTCAACTGGAATTTTAGCAATTTTTTGATGTGAAATTGTAAACATGTTGAAGTGGATTTTGAAAATTCTAGAGAGAATTTTAAAAGCTTCAACAGAATTTCAACAATTTTGAGAGGGATTTGAAAAGTTTCAATGGGAATGGGAAGAATTGGGACAAAAATTGGAAAATTTTGAAGGGACTTTGAAAAAATTTCAACTGGAATTTTAGCCATTTTTTTATGTGAAATTGTAAACATGTGGACATGGATTTTGAAAATTCTAGAGAGAATTTTAAAAGCTTCAACAGAATTTCAACAATTTTGAGAGGGATTTGAAAAGTTTCAATGGGAATGGGAAGAATTGGGACAAAAATTGGAAAATTTTTAAGGGACTTTGAAAAAATTTCAACTGGAATTTTAGCCATTTTTTGACGTGAAATTGTAAACATGTTGAAGTGGATTTTGAAAATTCTAGAGAGAATTTTAAAAGCTTCAAGAGAATTTCAACAATTTTGAGAGGGATTTGAAAAGTTTCAATGGGAATGGGAAGAATTGGGACAAAAATTGGAAAATTTTTAAGGGACTTTGAAAAAATTTCAACTGGAATTTTAGCAATTTTTTGATGTGAAATTGTAAACATGTGGACATGGATTTTGAAAATTCTAGAGAGAATTTTAAAAGCTTCAACAGAATTTCTACAATTTTGAGAGGGATTTGAAAAGTTTCAATGGGAATGGGAAGAATTGGGA
Source organism: Streptopelia decaocto (assembly GCF_964273445.1). Lineage (NCBI taxonomy): Eukaryota > Metazoa > Chordata > Aves > Columbiformes > Columbidae > Streptopelia > Streptopelia decaocto. Next base: position 76,305 of record NW_028116229.1, read on the forward strand.
CAAAAATTGGAAAATTTTTAAGGGACTTTGAAAAAATTTCAACTGGAATTTTAGCCATTTTTTGACGTGAAATTGTAAACATGTGGCCATGGATTTTGAAAATTCTAGAGAGAATTTTAAAAGCTTCAACAGAATTTCTACAATTTTGAGAGGGATTTGAAAAGTTTCAATGGGAATGGGAAGAATTGGGACAAAAATTGGAAAATTTTTAAGGGACTTTGAAAAAATTTCAACTGGAATTTTAGCCATTTTTTGACGTGAAATTGTAAACATGTGGCCATGGATTTTGAAAATTCTAGAGAGAATTTTAAAAGCTTTAACAGAATTTCTACAGTTTTGAGAGGGATTTGAAAAGTTTCAATGGGAATGGGAAGAATTGGGACAAAAATTGGAAAATTTTTAAGGGACTTTGAAAACATTTCAACTGGAATTTTAGCCATTTTTTGACGTGAAATTGTAAACATGTGGCCATGGATTTTGAAAATTCTAGAGAGAATTTTAAAAGCTTCAAGAGAATTTCAACAATTTTGAGAGGGATTTGAAAAGTTTCAATGGGAATGGGAAGAATTGGGACAAAAATTGGAAAATTTTTAAGGGACTTTGAAAAAATTTCAACTGGAATTTTAGCCATTTTTTGACGTGAAATTGTAAACATGTGGCCATGGATTTTGAAAATTGTAGAGAGAATTTTAAAAGCTTCAAGAGAATTTCAACAATTTTGAGAGGGATTTGAAAAGTTTCAATGGGAATGGGAAGAATTGGGACAAAAATTGGAAAATTTTTCAGGGACTTTGAAAAAATTTCAACTGGAATTTTAGCCATTTTTTTATGTGAAATTGTAAACATGTGGACATGGATTTTGAAAATTCTAGAGAGAATTTTAAAAGCTTCAACAGAATTTCAACAATTTTGAGAGGGATTTGAAAAGTTTCAATGGGAATGGGAAGAATTGGGACAAAAATTGGAAAATTTTTAAGGGACTTTGAAAAAATTTCAACTGGAATTTTAGCCATTTTTTGACGTGAAATTGTAAACATGTGGCCATGGATTTTGAAAATTCTAGTGAGAATTTAAAAGCTTCAAGAGAATTTCAACAATTTTGAGAGGGATTTGAAAAGTTTCAATGGGAATGGGAAGAATTGGGACAAAAATTGGAAGATTTTTAAGGGACTTTGAAAAAATTTCAACTGGAATTATAGCATTTTTTTGACGTGAAATTGTAAACATGTGGCCATGGATTTTGAAAATTCTAGAGAGAATTTTAAAAGCTTCAAGAGAATTTCAACAATTTTGAGAGGGATTTGAAAAGTTTCAATGGGAATGGGAAGAATTGGGACAAAAATTGGAAAATTTTGAAGGGACTTTGAAAAAATTTCAACTGGAATTTTAGCAATTTTTTGATGTGAAATTGTAAACATGTGGACATGGATTTTGAAAATTCTAGAGAGAATTTTAAAAGCTTCAACAGAATTTCAACAATTTTGAGAGGGATTTGAAAAGTTTCAATGGGAATGGGAAGAATTGGGACAAAAATTGGAAAATTTTTAAGGGACTTTGAAAAAATTTCAACTGGAATTATAGCATTTTTTTGACGTGAAATTGTAAACATGTTGAAGTGGATTTTGAAAATTCTAGAGAGAATTTTAAAAGCTTCAAGAGAATTTCAACAATTTTGAGAGGGATTTGAAAAGTTTCAATGGGAATGGGAAGAATTGGGACAAAAATTGGAAAATTTTTAAGGGACTTTGAAAAAATTTCAACTGGAATTTTAGCCATTTTTTTATGTGAAATTGTAAACATGTGGACATGGATTTTGAAAATTCTAGAGAGAATTTTAAAAGCTTCAAGAGAATTTCAACAATTTTGAGAGGGATTTGAAAAGTTTCAATGGGAATGGGAAGAATTGGGTCAAAAATTGAAAAATTTTTAAGGGACTTTGAAAAATTTCAACTGGAATTTTAGCCATTTTTTGACGTGAAATTGTAAACATGTTGAAGTGGATTTTGAAAATTCTAGAGAGAATTTTAAAAGCTTCAAGAGAATTTCAACAATTTTGAGAGGGATTTGAAAAGTTTCAATGGGAATGGGAAGAATTGGGACAAAAATTGGAAAATTTTTAAGGGACTTTGAAAAAATTTCAACTGGAATTTTAGCCATTTTTTTATGTGAAATTGTAAACATGTGGACATGGATTTTGAAAATTCTAGAGAGAATTTTAAAAGCTTCAAGAGAATTTCAACAATTTTGAGAGGGATTTGAAAAGTTTCAATGGGAATGGGAAGAATTGGGACAAAAATTGGAAAATTTTTAAGGGACTTTGAAAAAATTTCAACTGGAATTTTAGCCATTTTTTAATGTGAAATTGTAAACATGTGGACATGGATTTTGAAAATTGTAGAGAGAATTTTAAAAGCTTCAAGAGAATTTCAACAATTTTGAGAGGGATTTGAAAAGTTTCAATGGGAATGGGAAGAATTGGGACAAAAATTGGAAAATTTTTAAGGGACTTTGAAAAAATTTCAACTGGAATTTTAGCCATTTTTTGACGTGAAATTGTAAACATGTGGCCATGGATTTTGAAAATTCTAGAGAGAATTTTAAAAGCTTCAAGAGAATTTCAACAATTTTGAGAGGGATTTGAAAAGTTTCAATGGGAATGGGAAGAATTGGGACAAAAATTGGAAAATTTTTAAGGGACTTTGAAAAAATTTCAACTGGAATTTTAGCCATTTTTTGACGTGAAATTGTAAACATGTGGACATGGATTTTGAAAATTCTAGAGAGAATTTTAAAAGCTTCAAGAGAATTTCAACAATTTTGAGAGGGATTTGAAAAGTTTCAATGGAATGGGAAGAATTGGGACAAAAATTGGAAAATTTTTAAGGGACTTTGAAAACATTTCAACTGGAATTTTAGCCATTTTTTGACGTGAAATTGTAAACATGTGGCCATGGATTTTGAAAATTCTAGAGAGAATTTTAAAAGCTTCAAGAGAATTTCAACAATTTGAGAGGGATTTGAAAAGTTTCAATGGGAATGGGAAGAATTGGGACAAAAATTGGAAATTTTTAAGGGACTTTGAAAAAATTTCAAGTGGAATTTTAGCCATTTTTTTATGTGAAATTGTAAACATGTGGCCATGGATTTTGAAAATTCTAGAGAGAATTTTAAAAGCTTCAACAGAATTTCAACAATTTTGAGAGGGATTTGAAAAGTTTCAATGGGAATGGGAAGAATTGGGACAAAATTGGAAAATTTTTAAGGGACTTTGAAAAAAATTTCAACTGGAATTTTAGCCATTTTTTGACGTGAAATTGTAAACATGTGGCCATGGATTTTGAAAATTCTAGAGAGAATTTTAAAAGTTTCAACAGAATTTCTACAATTTTGAGAGGGATTTGAAAAGTTTCAATGGGAATGGGAAGAATTGGGGACAAAAATTGGAAAATTTTTAAGGGACTTTGAAAAAATTTCAACTGGAATTTTAGCCATTTTTTAATGTGAAATTGTAAACATGTGGACATGGATTTTGAAAATTCTAGAGAGAATTTTAAAAGCTTCAACAGAATTTCAACAATTTTGAGAGGGATTTGAAAAGTTTCAATGGGAATGGGAAGAATTGGGACAAAAATTGGAAAATTTTTAAGGGACTTTGAAAAAATTTCAACTGGAATTTTAGCAATTTTTTGACGTGAAATTGTAAACATGTGGCCATGGATTTTGAAAATTCTAGAGAGAATTTTAAAAGCTTCAACAGAATTTCAACAATTTTGAGAGGGATTTGAAAAGTTTCAATGGGAATGGGAAGAATTGGGACAAAAATTGGAAAATTTTTAAGGGACTTTGAAAAAATTTCAACTGGAATTTTAGCCATTTTTTGACGTGAAATTGTAAACATGTGGCCATGGATTTTTGAAAATTCTAGAGAGAATTTTAAAAGCTTTAACAGAATTTCTACAGTTTTGAGAGGGATTTGAAAAGTTTCAATGGGAATGGGAAGAATTGGGACAAAAATTGGAAAATTTTTAAGGGACTTTGAAAACATTTCAACTGGAATTTTAGCCATTTTTTGACGTGAAACTGTAAACATGTGGCCATGGATTTTGAAAATTCTAGAGAGAATTTTAAAAGCTTCAAGAGAATTTCAACAATTTTGAGAGGGATTTGAAAAGTTTCAATGGGAATGGGAAGAATTGGGACAAAAATTGGAAAATTTTTAAGGGACTTTGAAAAAATTTCAACTGGAATTTTAGCCATTTTGTTACGTGAAATTGTAAACATGTGGCCATGGATTTTGAAAATTCTAGAGAGAATTTTAAAAGCTTCAAGAGAATTTCAACAATTTTGAGAGGGATTTGAAAAGTTTCAATGGGAATGGGAAGAATTGGGACAAAAATTGGAAAATTTTTAAGGGACTTTGAAAAAATTTCAACTGGAATTTTAGCCATTTTTTGACGTGAAATTGTAAACATGTTGAAGTGGATTTTGAAAATTCTAGAGAGAATTTTAAAAGCTTCAAGAGAATTTCAACAATTTTGAGAGGGATTTGAAAAGTTTCAATGGGAATGGGAAGAATTGGGACAAAAATTGGAAAATTTTTAAGGGACTTTGAAAAAATTTCAACTGGAATTTTAGCCATTTTTTGACGTGAAATTGTAAACCTGTGGCCATGGATTTTTGAAAATTCTAGAGAGAATTTAAAAGCTTCAAGAGAATTTCTACAATTTTGAGAGGGATTTGAAAAGTTTCAATGGGAATGGGAAGAATTGGGACAAAAATTGGAAAATTTTTAAGGGACTTTGAAAAAATTTCAACTGGAATTTTAGCCATTTTTTGACGTGAAATTGTAAACATGTGGCCATGGATTTTGAAAATTCTAGAGAGAATTTTAAAAGCTTCAACAGAATTTCAACAATTTTGAGAGGGATTTGAAAAGTTTCAATGGGAATGGGAAGAATTGGGACAAAAATTGGAAAATTTTTAAGGGACTTTGAAAAAATTTCAACTGGAATTTTAGCCATTTTTTTATGTGAAATTGTAAACATGTGGACATGGATTTTGAAAATTCTAGAGAGAATTTTAAAAGCTTCAACAGAATTTCAACAATTTTGAGAGGGATTTGAAAAGTTTCAATGGGAATGGGAAGAATTGGGACAAAAATTGGAAAATTTTTAAGGGACTTTGAAAAAATTTCAACTGGAATTTTAGCCATTTTTTGACGTGAAATTGTAAACATGTGGACATGGATTTTGAAAATTCTAGAGAGAATTTTAAAAGCTTCAACAGAATTTCAACAATTTTGAGAGGGATTTGAAAAGTTTCAATGGGAATGGGAAGAATTGGGACAAAAATTGGAAAATTTTTAAGGGACTTTGAAAAAATTTCAACTGGAATTTTAGCCATTTTTTGACGTGAAATTGTAAACATGTGGACATGGATTTTGAAAATTCTAGAGAGAATTTTAAAAGCTTCAAGAGAATTTCAACAACTTTGAGAGGGATTTGAAAAGTTTCAATGGGAATGGGAAGAATTGGGACAAAAATTGGAAAATTTTTAAGGGACTTTGAAAAAATTTCAACTGGAATTTTAGCCATTTTTTGACGTGAAATTGTAAACATGTGGCCATGGATTTTGAAAATTCTAGAGAGAATTTTAAAAGCTTCAACAGAATTTCAACAATTTTGAGAGGGATTTGAAAAGTTTCAATGGGAATGGGAAGAATTGGGACAAAAATTGGAAAATTTTTAAGGGACTTTGAAAAAATTTCAACTGGAATTTTAGCCATTTTTTTATGTGAAATTGTAAACATGTGGACATGGATTTTGAAAATTCTAGAGAGAATTTTAAAAGCTTCAACAGAATTTCAACAATTTTGAGAGGGATTTGAAAAGTTTCAATGGGAATGGGAAGAATTGGGACAAAAATTGGAAAATTTTTAAGGGACTTTGAAAAAATTTCAACTGGAATTTTAGCCATTTTTTGACGTGAAATTGTAAACATGTGGCCATGGATTTTGAAAATTCTAGAGAGAATTTTAAAAGCTTCAAGAGAATTTCAACAATTTTGAGAGGGATTTGAAAAGTTTCAATGGGAATGGGAAGAATTGGGACAAAAATTGGAAAATTTTTAAGGGACTTTGAAAAAATTTCAACTGGAATTTTAGCCATTTTTTGACGTGAAATTGTAAACATGTGGCCATGGATTTTGAAAATTCTAGAGAGAATTTTAAAAGCTTCAAGAGAATTTCAACAACTTTGAGAGGGATTTGAAAAGTTTCAATGGGAATGGGAAGAATTGGGACAAAAATTGGAAAATTTTTAAGGGACTTTGAAAAAATTTCAACTGGAATTTTAGCCATTTTTTGACGTGAAATTGTAAACATGTGGCCATGGATTTTGAAAATTCTAGAGAGAATTTTAAAAGCTTCAAGAGAATTTCAACAATTTTGAGAGGGATTTGAAAAGTTTCAATGGGAATGGGAAGAATTGGGACAAAAATTGGAAAATTTTTAAGGGACTTTGAAAAAATTTCAACTGGAATTTTAGCCATTTTTTTATGTGAAATTGTAAACATGTGGCCATGGATTTTGAAAATTCTAGAGAGAATTTTAAAAGCTTCAACAGAATTTCAACAATTTTGAGAGGGATTTGAAAAGTTTCAATGGGAATGGGAAGAATTGGGACAAAAATTGGAAAATTTTTAAGGGACTTTGAAAAAATTTCAACTGGAATTTTAGCCATTTTTTGACGTGAAATTGTAAACATGTGGACATGGATTTTGAAAATTCTAGAGAGAATTTTAAAAGCTTCAAGAGAATTTCAACAACTTTGAGAGGGATTTGAAAAGTTTCAATGGGAATGGGAAGAATTGGGACAAAAATTGGAAAATTTTTAAGGGACTTTGAAAAAATTTCAACTGGAATTTTAGCCATTTTTTGACGTGAAATTGTAAACATGTGGCCATGGATTTTGAAAATTCTAGAGAGAATTTTAAAAGCTTCAACAGAATTTCAACAATTTTGAGAGGGATTTGAAAAGTTTCAATGGGAATGGGAAGAATTGGGACAAAAATTGGAAAATTTTTAAGGGACTTTGAGAAAATTTCAACTGGAATTTTAGCCATTTTTTGACGTGAAATTGTAAACATGTGGACATGGATTTTGAAAATTCTAGAGAGAATTTTAAAAGCTTCAAGAGAATTTCAACAATTTTGAGAGGGATTTGAAAAGTTTCAATGGGAATGGGAAGAATTGGGACAAAAATTGGAAAATTTTTAAGGGACTTTGAAAACATTTCAACTGGAATTTTAGCCATTTTTTTATGTGAAATTGTAAACATGTGGCCATGGATTTTGAAAATTCTAGAGAGAATTTTAAAAGCTTCAAGAGAATTTCAACAATTTTGAGAGGGATTTGAAAAGTTTCAATGGGAATGGGAAGAATTGGGACAAAAATTGGAAAATTTTTAAGGGACTTTGAAAAAATTTCAACTGGAATTTTAGCCATTTTTTTATGTGAAATTGTAAACATGTGGCCATGGATTTTGAAAATTCTAGAGAGAATTTTAAAAGCTTCAAGAGAATTTCAACAATTTTGAGAAGGATTTGAAAAGTTTCAATGGGAATGGGAAGAATTGGGACAAAAATTGGAAAATTTTTAAGGGACTTTGAAAAAATTTCAACTGGAATTTTAGCCATTTTTTGACGTGAAATTGTAAACATGTGGCCATGGATTTTGAAAATTCTAGAGAGAATTTTAAAAGCTTCAACAGAATTTCAACAATTTTGAGAGGGATTTGAAAAGTTTCAATGGGAATGGGAAGAATTGGGACAAAAATTGGAAAATTTTTAAGGGACTTTGAAAAAATTTCAACTGGAATTTTAGCCATTTTTTGACGTGAAATTGTAAACATGTGGACATGGATTTTGAAAATTCTAGAGAGAATTTTAAAAGCTTCAAGAGAATTTCAACAATTTTGAGAGGGATTTGAAAAGTTTCAATGGGAATGGGAAGAATTGGGACAAAAATTGGAAAATTTTTAAGGGACTTTGAAAAAATTTCAACTGGAATTTTAGCCATTTTTTGACGTGAAATTGTAAACATGTGGCCATGGATTTTTGAAAATTCTAGAGAGAATTTAAAAGCTTCAAGAGAATTTCAACAATTTTGAGAGGGATTTGAAAAGTTTCAATGGGAATGGGAAGAATTGGGACAAAAATTGGAAAATTTTTAAGGGACTTTGAAAAAATTTCAACTGGAATTTTAGCCATTTTTTGACGTGAAATTGTAAACATGTGGCCATGGATTTTGAAAATTCTAGAGAGAATTTTAAAAGCTTCAAGAGAATTTCAACAATTTTGAGAGGGATTTGAAAAGTTTCAATGGGAATGGGAAGAATTGGGACAAAAATTGGAAAATTTTTAAGGGACTTTGAAAAAATTTCAACTGGAATTTTAGCCATTTTTTTATGTGAAATTGTAAACATGTGGACATGGATTTTGAAAATTCTAGAGAGAATTTTAAAAGCTTCAACAGAATTTCAACAATTTTGAGAGGGATTTGAAAAGTTTCAATGGGAATGGGAAGAATTGAGACAAAAATTGGAAAATTTTTAAGGGACTTTGAAAAAATTTCAACTGGAATTTTAGCCATTTTTTGACGTGAAATTGTAAACATGTGGCCATGGATTTTTGAAAATTCTAGAGAGAATTTAAAAGCTTCAAGAGAATTTCAACAATTTTGAGAGGGATTTGAAAAGTTTCAATGGGAATGGGAAGAATTGGGACAAAAATTGGAAAATTTTTAAGGGACTTTGAAAAAATTTCAACTGGAATTTTAGCAATTTTTTGATGTGAAATTGTAAACATGTGGACATGGATTTTGAAAATTCTAGAGAGAATTTTAAAAGCTTCAAGAGAATTTCAACAATTTTGAGAGGGATTTGAAAAGTTTCAATGGGAATGGGAAGAATTGGGACAAAAATTGGAAAATTTTTAAGGGACTTTGAAAAAATTTCAACTGGAATTTTAGCAATTTTTTGACGTGAAATTGTAAACATGTTGAAGTGGATTTTGAAAATTCTAGAGAGAATTTTAAAAGCTTCAACAGAATTTCAACAATTTTGAGAGGGATTTGAAAAGTTTCAATGGGAATGGGAAGAATTGGGACAAAAATTGGAAAATTTTTAAGGGACTTTGAAAAAATTTCAACTGGAATTTTAGCCATTTTTTGACGTGAAATTGTAAACATGTTGAAGTGGATTTTGAAAATTCTAGAGAGAATTTTAAAAGCTTCAAGAGAATTTCAACAATTTTGAGAGGGATTTGAAAAGTTTCAATGGGAATGGGAAGAATTGGGACAAAAATTGGAAAATTTTTAAGGGACTTTGAAAAAATTTCAACTGGAATTTTAGCAATTTTTTGATGTGAAATTGTAAACATGTTGAAGTGGATTTTGAAAATTCTAGAGAGAATTTTAAAAGCTTCAACAGAATTTCAACAATTTTGAGAGGGATTTGAAAAGTTTCAATGGGAATGGGAAGAATTGGGACAAAAATTGGAAAATTTTTAAGGGACTTTGAAAACATTTCAACTGGAATTTTAGCCATTTTTTTATGTGAAATTGTAAACATGTGGACATGGATTTTGAAAATTCTAGAGAGAATTTTAAAAGCTTCAACAGAATTTCAACAATTTTGAGAGGGATTTGAAAAGTTTCAATGGGAATGGGAAGAATTGGGACAAAAATTGGAAAATTTTTAAGGGACTTTGAGAAAATTTCAACTGGAATTTTAGCCATTTTTTGACGTGAAATTGTAAACATGTGGACATGGATTTTGAAAATTCTAGAGAGAATTTTAAAAGCTTCAAGAGAATTTCAACAATTTTGAGAGGGATTTGAAAAGTTTCAATGGGAATGGGAAGAATTGGGACAAAAATGGGAAAATTTTTAAGGGACTTTGAAAACATTTCAACTGGAATTTTAGCCATTTTTTGACGTGAAATTGTAAACATGTGGCCATGGATTTTGAAAATTCTAGAGAGAATTTAAAAGCTTCAAGAGAATTTCAACAATTTTGAGAGGGATTTGAAAAGTTTCAATGGGAATGGGAAGAATTGGGACAAAAATTGGAAAATTTTTAAGGGACTTTGAAAAAATTTCAACTGGAATTTTAGCATTTTTTTGACGTGAATTGTAAACATGTTGAAGTGGATTTTGAAAATTCTAGAGAGAATTTAAAAGCTTCAAGAGAATTTCAACAATTTTGAGAGGGATTTGAAAAGTTTCAATGGGAATGGGAAGAATTGGGACAAAAATTGGAAAATTTTTAAGGGACTTTGAAAAAATTTCAAGTGGAATTTTAGCCATTTTTTGACGTGAAATTGTAAACATGTGGACATGGATTTTGAAAATTCTAGAGAGAATTTTAAAAGCTTCAACAGAATTTCAACAATTTTGAGAGAGATTTGAAAAGTTTCAATGGGAATGGGAAGAATTGGGACAAAAATGGGAAAATTTTTAAGGACTTTGAAAAATTTCAACTGGAATTTTTAGCAATTTTTTGACGTGAAATTGTAAACATGTGGACATGGATTTTGAAAATTCTAGAGAGAATTTTAAAAGCTTCAACAGAATTTCAACAATTTTGAGAGGGATTTGAAAAGTTTCAATGGGAATGGGAAGAATTGGGACAAAAATTGGAAAATTTTTAAGGGACTTTGAAAACATTTCAACTGGAATTTTAGCCATTTTTTTATGTGAAATTGTAAACATGTGGACATGGATTTTGAAAATTCTAGAGAGAATTTTAAAAGCTTCAACAGAATTTCAACAATTTTGAGAGGGATTTGAAAAGTTTCAATGGGAATGGGAAGAATTGGGACAAAAATTGGAAAATTTTTAAGGGACTTTGAGAAAATTTCAACTGGAATTTTAGCCATTTTTTGACGTGAAATTGTAAACATGTGGACATGGATTTTGAAAATTCTAGAGAGAATTTTAAAAGCTTCAAGAGAATTTCAACAATTTTGAGAGGGATTTGAAAAGTTTCAATGGGAATGGGAAGAATTGGGACAAAAATTGGAAAATTTTTTAAGGGACTTTGAAAAAATTTCAACTGGAATTTTAGCATTTTTTGACGTGAAATTGTAAACATGTTGAAGTGGATTTTGAAAATTCTAGAGAGAATTTAAAAGCTTCAAGAGAATTTCAACAATTTTGAGAGGGATTTGAAAAGTTTCAATGGGAATGGGAAGAATTGGGACAAAAATTGGAAAATTTTTAAGGGACTTTGAAAAAATTTCAAGTGGAATTTTAGCCATTTTTTGACGTGAAATTGTAAACATGTGGACATGGATTTTGAAAATTCTAGAGAGAATTTTAAAAGCTTCAACAGAATTTCAACAATTTTGAGAGAGATTTGAAAAGTTTCAATGGGAATGGGAAGAATTGGGACAAAAATGGGAAAATTTTTAAGGGACTTTGAAAAAATTTCAACTGGAATTTTAGCAATTTTTTGACGTGAAATTGTAAACATGTGGACATGGATTTTGAAAATTCTAGAGAGAATTTTAAAAGCTTCAACAGAATTTCAACAATTTTGAGAGGGATTTGAAAAGTTTCAATGGGAATGGGAAGAATTGGGACAAAAATTGGAAAATTTTTAAGGGACTTTGAAAAAATTTCAAGTGGAATTTTAGCCATTTTTTGACGTGAAATTGTAAACATGTGGCCATGGATTTTGAAAATTCTAGAGAGAATTTTAAAAGCTTCAAGAGAATTTCAACAATTTTGAGAGGGATTTGAAAAGTTTCAATGGGAATGGGAAGAATTGGGACAAAAATTGGAAAATTTTTAAGGGACTTTGAAAAAATTTCAACTGGAATTTTAGCCATTTTTTGACGTGAAATTGTAAACATGTGGCCATGGATTTTGAAAATTCTAGAGAGAATTTTAAAAGCTTTAACAGAATTTCTACAGTTTTGAGAGGGATTTGAAAAGTTTCAATGGGAATGGGAAGAATTGGGACAAAATTGGAAAATTTTTAAGGGACTTTGAAAACATTTCAACTGGAATTTTAGCCATTTTTTGACGTGAAATTGTAAACATGTGGCCATGGATTTTGAAAATTCTAGAGAGAATTTTAAAAGCTTCAAGAGAATTTCAACAATTTTGAGAGGGATTTGAAAAGTTTCAATGGGAATGGGAAGAATTGGGACAAAAATTGGAAAATTTTTAAGGGACTTTGAAAACATTTCAACTGGAATTTTAGCCATTTTTTTATGTGAAATTGTAAACATGTGGCCATGGATTTTGAAAATTCTAGAGAGAATTTTAAAAGCTTCAAGAGAATTTCAACAATTTTGAGAGGGATTTGAAAAGTTTCAATGGGAATGGGAAGAATTGGGACAAAAATTGGAAAATTTTTAAGGGACTTTGAAAAAATTTCAACTGGAATTTTAGCCATTTTTTGACGTGAAATTGTAAACATGTTGAAGTGGATTTTGAAAATTCTAGAGAGAATTTTAAAAGCTTCAAGAGAATTTCAACAATTTTGAGAGGGATTTGAAAAGTTTCAATGGGAATGGGAAGAATTGGGACAAAAATTGGAAAATTTTTAAGGGACTTTGAAAAAATTTCAACTGGAATTTTAGCAATTTTTTGATGTGAAATTGTAAACATGTTGAAGTGGATTTTGAAAATTCTAGAGAGAATTTTAAAAGCTTCAACAGAATTTCAACAATTTTGAGAGGGATTTGAAAAGTTTCAATGGGAATGGGAAGAATTGGGACAAAAATTGGAAAATTTTTAAGGGACTTTGAAAACATTTCAACTGGAATTTTAGCCATTTTTTTATGTGAAATTGTAAACATGTGGACATGGATTTTGAAAATTCTAGAGAGAATTTTAAAAGCTTCAACAGAATTTCAACAATTTTGAGAGGGATTTGAAAAGTTTCAATGGGAATGGGAAGAATTGGGACAAAAATTGGAAAATTTTTAAGGGACTTTGAAAACATTTCAACTGGAATTTTAGCCATTTTTTTATGTGAAATTGTAAACATGTGGACATGGATTTTGAAAATTCTAGAGAGAATTTAAAAGCTTCAAGAGAATTTCAACAATTTTGAGAGGGATTTGAAAAGTTTCAATGGGAATGGGAAGAATTGGGACAAAAATGGGAAAATTTTTAAGGGACTTTGAAAACATTTTCAACTGGAATTTTAGCAATTTTTTGACGTGAAATTGTAAACATGTGGCCATGGATTTTGAAAATTCTAGAGAGAATTTTAAAAGCTTCAAGAGAATTTCAACAATTTTGAGAGGGATTTGAAAAGTTTCAATGGGAATGGGAAGAATTGGGACAAAAATTGGAAAATTTTTAAGGGACTTTGAAAAAATTTCAACTGGAATTTTAGCCATTTTTTGACGTGAAATTGTAAACCTGTGGCCATGGATTTTTGAAAATTCTAGAGAGAATTTAAAAGCTTCAAGAGAATTTCAACAATTTTGAGAGGGATTTGAAAAGTTTCAATGGGAATGGGAAGAATTGGGACAAAAATTGGAAATTTTTAAGGGGACTTTGAAAAAATTTCAACTGGAATTTTAGCCATTTTTTGACGTGAAATTGTAAACATGTGGCCATGGATTTTGAAAATTCTAGAGAGAATTTTAAAAAGCTTCAACAGAATTTCAACAATTTTGAGAGGGATTTGAAAAGTTTCAATGGGAATGGAAGAATTGGGACAAAAATTGGAAAATTTTTAAGGGACTTTGAAAAAATTTCAACTGGAATTTTAGCCATTTTTTTTATGTGAAATTGTAAACATGTGGCCATGGATTTTGAAAATTCTAGAGAGAATTTTAAAAGCTTCAACAGAATTTCAACCATTTTGAGAGGGATTTGAAAAGTTTCAATGGGAATGGGAAGAATTGGGACAAAAATTGGAAAATTTTAAGGGACTTTGAAAACATTTCAACTGGAATTTTAGCCATTTTTTGACGTGAAATTGTAAACATGTGGCCATGGATTTTGAAAATTCTAGAGAGAATTTTAAAAGCTTCAAGAGAATTTCAACAATTTTGAAAGGGATTTGAAAAGTTTCAATGGGAATGGGAAGAATTGGGACAAAAATTGGAAAATTTTTAAGGGACTTTGAAAACATTTCAACTGGAATTTTAGCCATTTTTTGACGTGAAATTGTAAACATGTGGACATGGATTTTGAAAATTCTAGAGAGAATTTTAAAAGCTTCAACAGAATTTCTACAATTTTGAGAGGGATTTGAAAAGTTTCAATGGGAATGGGAAGAATTGGGACAAAAATTGGAAAATTTTTAAGGGACTTTGAAAAAATTTCAACTGGAATTTTAGCCATTTTTTGACGTGAAATTGTAAACATGTGGACATGGATTTTGAAAATTCTAGAGAGAATTTTAAAAGCTTCAACAGAATTTCAACAATTTTGAGAGGGATTTGAAAAGTTTCAATGGGAATGGGAAGAATTGGGACAAAAATTGGAAAATTTTTAAGGGACTTTGAAAAAATTTCAACTGGAATTTTAGCAATTTTTTGATGTGAAATTGTAAACATGTTGAAGTGGATTTTGAAAATTCTAGAGAGAATTTAAAAGCTTCAAGAGAATTTCAACAATTTTGAGAGGGATTTGAAAAGTTTCAATGGGAATGGGAAGAATTGGGACAAAAATTGGAAAATTTTTAAGGGACTTTGAAAAAATGTCAACTGGAATTTTAGCCATTTTTTGACGTGAAATTGTAAACATGTTGAAGTGGATTTTGAAAATTCTAGAGAGAATTTTAAAAGCTTCAACAGAATTTCAACAATTTTGAGAGGGATTTGAAAAGTTTCAATGGGAATGGGAAGAATTGGGACAAAAATTGGAAAATTTTTAAGGGACTTTGAAAAAATTTCAACTGGAATTTTAGCAATTTTTTGATGTGAAATTGTAAACATGTGGACATGGATTTTGAAAATTCTAGAGAGAATTTTAAAAGCTTCAACAGAATTTCAACAATTTTGAGAGGGATTTGAAAAGTTTCAATGGGAATGGGAAGAATTGGGACAAAAATTGGAAAATTTTTAAGGGACTTTGAAAACATTTCAACTGGAATTTTAGCCATTTTTTGACGTGAAATTGTAAACATGTGGCCATGGATTTTGAAAATTCTAGAGAGAATTTTAAAAGCTTCAACAGAATTTCAACAATTTTGAGAGGGATTTGAAAAGTTTCAATGGGAATGGGAAGAATTGGGACAAAAATTGGAAAATTTTTAAGGGACTTTGAAAAAATTTCAACTGGAATTTTAGCCATTTTTTTATGTGAAATTGTAAACATGTGGCCATGGATTTTTGAAAATTCTAGAGAGAATTTTAAAAAGCTTCAACAGAATTCCAACAATTTTGAGAGGGATTTGAAAGTTTCAATGGGAATGGGAAGAATTGGGACAAAAATTGGAAAATTTTTAAGGGACTTTGAAAAAATTTCAACTGGAATTTTAGCCATTTTTTGACGTGAAACTGTAAACATGTGGCCATGGATTTTGAAAATTGTAGAGAGAATTTTAAAAGCTTCAAGAGAATTTCAACAATTTTGAGAGGGATTTGAAAAGTTTCAATGGGAATGGGAAGAATTGGGACAAAAATTGGAAAATTTTTAAGGGACTTTGAAAAAATTTCAACTGGAATTTTAGCCATTTTTTGACGTGAAATTGTAAACATGTGGACATGGATTTTGAAAATTCTAGAGAGAATTTTAAAAGCTTCAACAGAATTTCAACAATTTTGAGAGAGATTTGAAAAGTTTCAATGGGAATGGGAAGAATTGGGACAAAAATTGGAAAATTTTTAAGGGACTTTGAAAAAATTTCAACTGGAATTTTAGCAATTTTTTGATGTGAAATTGTAAACATGTGGACATGGATTTTGAAAATTCTAGAGAGAATTTTAAAAGCTTCAAGAGAATTTCTACAATTTTGAGAGGGATTTGAAAAGTTTCAATGGGAATGGGAAGAATTGGGACAAAAATTGGAAAATTTTTAAGGGACTTTGAAAAAATTTCAACTGGAATTTTAGCCATTTTTTGACGTGAAATTGTAAACATGTGGACATGGATTTTGAAAATTCTAGAGAGAATTTTAAAAGCTTCAACAGAATTTCCACAATTTTGAGAGGGATTTGAAAAGTTTCAATGGGAATGGGAAGAATTGGGACAAAAATTGAAAAATTTTGAAGGGACTTTGAAAAAATTTCAACGGGAATTTTAGCCATTTTTTTATGTGAAATTGTAAACATGTGGACATGGATTTTGAAAATTCTAGAGAGAATTTTAAAAGCTTCAACAGAATTTCAACAATTTTGAGAGGGATTTGAAAAGTTTCAATGGGAATGGGAAGAATTGGGACAAAAATTGGAAAATTTTTAAGGGACTTTGAAAAAATTTCAACTGGAATTTTAGCCATTTTTTGACGTGAAATTGTAAACATGTGGCCATGGATTTTGAAAATTCTAGAGAGAATTTTAAAAAGCTTCAAGAGAATTTCAACAATTTTGAGAGGGATTTGAAAAGTTTCAATGGGAATGGGAAGAATTGGGACAAAAATTGGAAAATTTTTAAGGGACTTTGAAAAAATTTCAACTGGAATTTTAGCCATTTTTTGACGTGAAATTGTAAACATGTGGACATGGATTTTGAAAATTCTAGAGAGAATTTTAAAAGCTTCAAGAGAATTTCAACAATTTTGAGAGGGATTTGAAAAGTTTCAATGGGAATGGGAAGAATTGGGACAAAAATTGGAAAATTTTGAAGGGACTTTGAAAAAATTTCAACGGGAATTTTAACCATTTTTTTATGTGAAATTGTAAACATGTGGACATGGATTTTGAAAATTCTAGAGAGAATTTTAAAAGCTTCAAGAGAATTTCAACAATTTTGAGAGGGATTTGAAAAGTTTCAATGGGAATGGGAAGAATTGGGACAAAAATTGGAAAATTTTTAAGGGACTTTGAAAACATTTCAACTGGAATTTTAGCATTTTTTTGACGTGAAATTGTAAACATGTTGAAGTGGATTTTGAAAATTCTGGAGAGAATTTTAAAAGCTTCAAGAGAATTTCAACAATTTTGAGAGGGATTTGAAAAGTTTCAATGGGAATGGGAAGAATTGGGACAAAAATTGGAAAATTTTTAAGGGACTTTGAAAAAATTTCAACTGGAATTTTAGCCATTTTTTGTTGTGAAATTGTAAACATGTGGACATGGATTTTGAAAATTCTAGAGAGAATTTTAAAAGCTTCAAGAGAATTTCAACAATTTTGAGAGGGATTTGAAAAGTTTCAATGGGAATGGGAAGAATTGGGACAAAAATTGGAAAATTTTTAAGGGACTTTGAAAAAATTTCAACTGGAATTTTAGCCATTTTTTTATGTGAAATTGTAAACATGTGGCCATGGATTTTGAAAATTCTAGAGAGAATTTTAAAAGCTTCAACAGAATTTCAACAATTTTGAGAGGGATTTGAAAAGTTTCAATGGGAATGGGAAGAATTGGGACAAAAATTGGAAAATTTTTAAGGGACTTTGAAAAATTTCAACTGGAATTTTAGCCATTTTTTGACGTGAAATTGTAAACATGTGGACATGGATTTTGAAAATTCTAGAGAGAATTTAAAAGCTTCAAGAGAATTTCAACAATTTTGAGAGGGATTTGAAAAGTTTCAATGGGAATGGGAAGAATTGGGACAAAAATTGGAAAATTTTTAAGGGACTTTGAAAAAATTTCAACTGGAATTTTAGCCATTTTGTTACGTGAAATTGTAAACATGTGGACATGGATTTTGAAAATTCTAGAGAGAATTTTAAAAGCTTCAACAGAATTTCAACAATTTTGAGAGAGATTTGAAAAGTTTCAATGGGAATGGGAAGAATTGGGACAAAAATTGGAAAATTTTTAAGGGACTTTGAAAAAATTTCAACTGGAATTTTAGCAATTTTTTGATGTGAAATTGTAAACATGTGGACATGGATTTTGAAAATTCTAGAGAGAATTTTAAAAGCTTCAAGAGAATTTCAACAATTTTGAGAGGGATTTGAAAAGTTTCAATGGGAATGGGAAGAATTGGGACAAAAATTGGAAAATTTTTAAGGGACTTTGAAAAAATTTCAACTGGAATTTTAGCCATTTTTTGACGTGACATTGTAAACATGTGGACATGGATTTTGAAAATTCTAGAGAGAATTTTAAAAGCTTCAACAGAATTTCAACAATTTTGAGAGGGATTTGAAAAGTTTCAATGGGAATGGGAAGAATTGGGACAAAAATTGGAAAATTTTGAAGGGACTTTGAAAAAATTTCAACGGGAATTTTAGCCATTTTTTGACGTGAAATTGTAAACATGTGGACATGGATTTTGAAAATTCTAGAGAGAATTTTAAAAGCTTCAAGAGAATTTCAACAATTTTGAGAGGGATTTGAAAAGTTTCAATGGGAATGGGAAGAATTGGGACAAAAATTGGAAAATTTTTAAGGGACTTTGAAAACATTTCAACTGGAATTTTAGCCATTTTTTTATGTGAAATTGTAAACATGTGGCCATGGATTTTGAAAATTCTAGAGAGAATTTTAAAAGCTTCAAGAGAATTTCAACAATTTTGAGAGGGATTTGAAAAGTTTCAATGGGAATGGGAAGAATTGGGACAAAAATTGGAAAATTTTTAAGGGACTTTGAAAAAATTTCAACTGGAATTTTAGCCATTTTTTGACGTGAAATTGTAAACATGTGGCCATGGATTTTGAAAATTCTAGAGAGAATTTTAAAAGCTTCAAGAGAATTTCAACAATTTTGAGAGGGATTTGAAAAGTTTCAATGGGAATGGGAAGAATTGGGACAAAAATTGGAAAATTTTGAAGGGACTTTGAAAAAATTTCAACGGGAATTTTAGCCATTTTTTTATGTGAAATTGTAAACATGTGGACATGGATTTTGAAAATTCTAGAGAGAATTTTAAAAGCTTCAAGAGAATTTCAACAATTTTGAGAGGGATTTGAAAAGTTTCAATGGGAATGGGAAGAATTGGGACAAAAATTGGAAAATTTTTAAGGGACTTTGAAAACATTTCAACTGGAATTTTAGCATTTTTTTGACGTGAAATTGTAAACATGTTGAAGTGGATTTTGAAAATTCTGGAGAGAATTTTAAAAGCTTCAAGAGAATTTCAACAATTTTGAGAGGGATTTGAAAAGTTTCAATGGGAATGGGAAGAATTGGGACAAAAATTGGAAAATTTTTAAGGGACTTTGAAAAAATTTCAACTGGAATTTTAGCCATTTTTTGTTGTGAAATTGTAAACATGTGGACATGGATTTTGAAAATTCTAGAGAGAATTTTAAAAGCTTCAAGAGAATTTCAACAATTTTGAGAGGGATTTGAAAAGTTTCAATGGGAATGGGAAGAATTGGGACAAAAATTGGAAAATTTTTAAGGGACTTTGAAAAAATTTCAACTGGAATTTTAGCCATTTTTTTATGTGAAATTGTAAACATGTGGCCATGGATTTTGAAAATTCTAGAGAGAATTTTAAAAGCTTCAACAGAATTTCAACAATTTTGAGAGGGATTTGAAAAGTTTCAATGGGAATGGGAAGAATTGGGACAAAAATTGGAAAATTTTTAAGGGACTTTGAAAAAATTTCAACTGGAATTTTAGCCATTTTTTGACGTGAAATTGTAAACATGTGGCCATGGATTTTGAAAATTCTAGAGAGAATTTTAAAAGCTTCAAGAGAATTTCAACAATTTTGAGAGGGATTTGAAAAGTTTCAATGGGAATGGGAAGAATTGGGACAAAAATTGGAAAATTTTTAAGGGACTTTGAAAAAATTTCAACTGGAATTTTAGCCATTTTTTGACGTGAAATTGTAAACATGTGGACATGGATTTTGAAAATTCTAGAGAGAATTTAAAAGCTTCAAGAGAATTTCAACAATTTTGAGAGGGATTTGAAAAGTTTCAATGGGAATGGGAAGAATTGGGACAAAAATTGGAAAATTTTTAAGGGACTTTGAAAAAATTTCAACTGGAATTTTAGCCATTTTTTTGACGTGAAATTGTAAACATGTTGAAGTGGATTTTGAAAATTCTAGAGAGAATTTTAAAAGCTTCAAGAGAATTTCAACAATTTTGAGAGGGATTTGAAAAGTTTCAATGGGAATGGGAAGAATTGGGACAAAAATTGGAAAATTTTGAAGGGACTTTGAAAAAATTTCAACGGGAATTTTAGCCATTTTTTTATGTGAAATTGTAAGCATGTGGACATGGATTTTGAAAATTCTAGAGAGAATTTTAAAAGCTTCAAGAGAATTTCAACAATTTTGAGAGGGATTTGAAAAGTTTCAATGGGAATGGGAAGAATTGGGACAAAAATGGGAAAATTTTTAAGGGACTTTGAAAAAATTTCAACTGGAATTTTAGCCATTTTTTGACGTGAAATTGTAAACATGTGGCCATGGATTTTGAAAATTCTAGAGAGAATTTAAAAGCTTCAAGAGAATTTCAACAATTTTGAGAGGGATTTGAAAAGTTTCAATGGGAATGGGAAGAATTGGGACAAAAATTGGAAAATTTTTAAGGGACTTTGAAAAAATTTCAACTGGAATTTTAGCATTTTTTTGACGTGAAATTGTAAACATGTTGAAGTGGATTTTGAAAATTCTAGAGAGAATTTAAAAGCTTCAAGAGAATTTCAACAATTTTGAGAGGGATTTGAAAAGTTTCAATGGGAATGGGAAGAATTGGGACAAAAATTGGAAAATTTTTAAGGGACTTTGAAAAAATTTCAAGTGGAATTTTAGCCATTTTTTGATGTGAAATTGTAAACATGTGGACATGGATTTTGAAAATTCTAGAGAGAATTTTAAAAGCTTCAACAGAATTTCAACAATTTTGAGAGAGATTTGAAAAGTTTCAATGGGAATGAGAAGAATTGGGACAAAAATTGGAAAATTTTTAAGGGACTTTGAAAAAATTTCAAGTGGAATTTTAGCCATTTTTTGACGTGAAATTGTAAACATGTGGACATGGATTTTGAAAATTCTAGAGAGAATTTTAAAAGCTTCAACAGAATTTCAACAATTTTGAGAGGGATTTGAAAAGTTTCAATGGGAATGGGAAGAATTGGGACAAAAATTGGAAAATTTTTAAGGGACTTTGAAAACATTTCAACTGGAATTTTAGCCATTTTTTGACGTGAAATTGTAAACATGTGGCCATGGATTTTGAAAATTCTAGAGAGAATTTTAAAAGCTTCAAGAGAATTTCAACAATTTTGAGAGGGATTTGAAAAGTTTCAATGGGAATGGGAAGAATTGGGACAAAAATTGGAAAATTTTTAAGGGACTTTGAAAACATTTCAACTGGAATTTTAGCCATTTTTTGACGTGAAATTGTAAACATGTGGACATGGATTTTGAAAATTCTAGAGAGAATTTTAAAAGCTTCAACAGAATTCCAACAATTTTGAGAGGGATTTGAAAAGTTTCAATGGGAATGGGAAGAATTGGGACAAAAATTGGAAAATTTTTAAGGGACTTTGAAAACATTTCAACTGGAATTTTAGCAATTTTTTGACGTGAAACTGTAAACATGTGGACATGGATTTTGAAAATTCTAGAGAGAATTTTAAAAGCTTCAAGAGAATTTCAACAATTTTGAGAGGGATTTGAAAAGTTTCAATGGGAATGGGAAGAATTGGGACAAAAATTGGAAAATTTTTAAGGGACTTTGAAAAAATTTCAACTGGAATTTTAGCCATTTTTTGACGTGAAATTGTAAACATGTGGACATGGATTTTGAAAATTCTAGAGAGAATTTAAAAGCTTCAAGAGAATTTCAACAATTTTGAGAGGGATTTGAAAAGTTTCAATGGGAATGGGAAGAATTGGGACAAAAATTGGAAAATTTTTAAGGGACTTTGAAAAAATTTCAACTGGAATTTTAGCCATTTTTTTGACGTGAAATTGTAAACATGTTGAAGTGGATTTTGAAAATTCTAGAGAGAATTTTAAAAGCTTCAACAGAATTTCAACAATTTTGAGAGGGATTTGAAAAGTTTCAATGGGAATGGGAAGAATTGGGACAAAAATTGGAAAATTTTGAAGGGACTTTGAAAAAATTTCAACGGGAATTTTAGCCATTTTTTTATGTGAAATTGTAAACATGTGGACATGGATTTTGAAAATTCTAGAGAGAATTTTAAAAGCTTCAAGAGAATTTCAACAATTTTGAGAGGGATTTGAAAAGTTTCAATGGGAATGGGAAGAATTGGGACAAAAATTGGAAAATTTTGAAGGGACTTTGAAAAAATTTCAACGGGAATTTTAGCCATTTTTTTATGTGAAATTGTAAACATGTGGACATGGATTTTGAAAATTCTAAAGAGAATTTTAAAAGCTTCAAGAGAATTTCAACAATTTTGAGAGGGATTTGAAAAGTTTCAATGGGAATGGGAAGAATTGGGACAAAAATTGGAAAATTTTTAAGGGACTTTGAAAACATTTCAACTGGAATTTTAGCATTTTTTTGACGTGAAATTGTAAACATGTTGAAGTGGATTTTGAAAATTCTGGAGAGAATTTTAAAAGCTTCAAGAGAATTTCAACAATTTTGAGAGGGATTTGAAAAGTTTCAATGGGAATGGGAAGAATTGGGACAAAAATTGGAAAATTTTTAAGGGACTTTGAAAAAATTTCAACTGGAATTTTAGCCATTTTTTGACGTGAAATTGTAAACATGTTGAAGTGGATTTTGAAAATTCTAGAGAGAATTTTAAAAGCTTCAAGAGAATTTCAACAATTTTGAGAGGGATTTGAAAAGTTTCAATGGGAATGGGAAGAATTGGGACAAAAATTGGAAAATTTTTAAGGGACTTTGAAAAAATTTCAACTGGAATTTTAGCCATTTTTTTATGTGAAATTGTAAACATGTGGACGTGGATTTTGAAAATTCTAGAGAGAATTTTAAAAGCTTCAACAGAATTTCAACAATTTTGAGAGGGATTTGAAAAGTTTCAATGGGAATGGGAAGAACTGGGACAAAAATTGGAAAATTTTTCAGGGACTTTGAAAACATTTCAACTGGAATTTTAGCCATTTTTTTACGTGAAATTGTAAACATGTGGCCATGGATTTTGAAAATTCTAGAGAGAATTTTAAAAGCTTCAAGAGAATTTCAACAATTTTGAGAGGGATTTGAAAAGTTTCAATGGGAATGGGAAGAATTGGGACAAAAATTGGAAAATTTTTAAGGGACTTTGAAAAAATTTCATCTGGAATTTTAGCCATTTTTTTATGTGAAATTGTAAACATGTGGACATGGATTTTGAAAATTCTAGAGAGAATTTTAAAAGCTTCAAGAGAATTTCAACAATTTTGAGAGGGATTTGAAAAGTTTCAATGGGAATGGGAAGAATTGGGACAAAAATGGGAAAATTTTTAAGGGACTTTGAAAAAATTTCAACTGGAATTTTAGCCATTTTTTGACGTGAAATTGTAAACATGTGGCCATGGATTTTGAAAATTCTAGAGAGAATTTAAAAGCTTCAAGAGAATTTCAACAATTTTGAGAGGGATTTGAAAAGTTTCAATGGGAATGGGAAGAATTGGGACAAAAATTGGAAAATTTTTAAGGGACTTTGAAAAAATTTCAACTGGAATTTTAGCATTTTTTTGACGTGAAATTGTAAACATGTTGAAGTGGATTTTGAAAATTCTAGAGAGAATTTAAAAGCTTCAAGAGAATTTCAACAATTTTGAGAGGGATTTGAAAAGTTTCAATGGGAATGGGAAGAATTGGGACAAAAATTGGAAAATTTTTAAGGGACTTTGAAAAAATTTCAAGTGGAATTTTAGCCATTTTTTGATGTGAAATTGTAAACATGTGGACATGGATTTTGAAAATTCTAGAGAGAATTTTAAAAGCTTCAACAGAATTTCAACAATTTTGAGAGAGATTTGAAAAGTTTCAATGGGAATGAGAAGAATTGGGACAAAAATTGGAAAATTTTTAAGGGACTTTGAAAAAATTTCAAGTGGAATTTTAGCCATTTTTTGACGTGAAATTGTAAACATGTGGACATGGATTTTGAAAATTCTAGAGAGAATTTTAAAAGCTTCAACAGAATTTCAACAATTTTGAGAGGGATTTGAAAAGTTTCAATGGGAATGGGAAGAATTGGGACAAAAATTGGAAAATTTTTAAGGGACTTTGAAAACATTTCAACTGGAATTTTAGCCATTTTTTGACGTGAAATTGTAAACATGTGGCCATGGATTTTGAAAATTCTAGAGAGAATTTTAAAAGCTTCAACAGAATTTCAACAATTTTGAGAGGGATTTGAAAAGTTTCAATGGGAATGGGAAGAATTGGGACAAAAATTGGAAAATTTTTAAGGGACTTTGAAAACATTTCAACTGGAATTTTAGCCATTTTTTGACGTGAAATTGTAAACATGTGGACATGGATTTTGAAAATTCTAGAGAGAATTTTAAAAGCTTCAACAGAATTCCAACAATTTTGAGAGGGATTTGAAAAGTTTCAATGGGAATGGGAAGAATTGGGACAAAAATTGGAAAATTTTTAAGGGACTTTGAAAAAATTTCAACTGGAATTTTAGCCATTTTTTGACGTGAAACTGTAAACATGTGGACATGGATTTTGAAAATTCTAGAGAGAATTTTAAAAGCTTCAAGAGAATTTCAACAATTTTGAGAGGGATTTGAAAAGTTTCAATGGGAATGGGAAGAATTGGGACAAAAATTGGAAAATTTTTAAGGGACTTTGAAAAAATTTCAACTGGAATTTTAGCCATTTTTTGACGTGAAATTGTAAACATGTGGACATGGATTTTGAAAATTCTAGAGAGAATTTTAAAAGCTTCAACAGAATTTCAACAATTTTGAGAGAGATTTGAAAAGTTTCAATGGGAATGGGAAGAATTGGGACAAAAATTGGAAAATTTTTAAGGGACTTTGAAAAAATTTCATCTGGAATTTTAGCAATTTTTTGATGTGAAATTGTAAACATGTGGACATGGATTTTGAAAATTCTAGAGAGAATTTTAAAAGCTTCAACAGAATTTCAACAATTTTGAGAGAGATTTGAAAAGTTTCAATGGGAATGGGAAGAATTGGGACAAAAATTGGAAAATTTTTAAGGGACTTTGAAAAAATTTCAACTGGAATTTTAGCCATTTTTTGATGTGAAATTGTAAACATGTGGACATGGATTTTGAAAATTCTAGAGAGAATTTTAAAAGCTTCAACAGAATTTCAACAATTTTGAGAGGGATTTGAAAAGTTTCAATGGGAATGGGAAGAATTGGGACAAAAATTGGAAAATTTTTAAGGGACTTTGAAAACATTTCAACTGGAATTTTAGCCATTTTTTGACGTGAAATTGTAAACATGTGGCCATGGATTTTGAAAATTCTAGAGAGAATTTTAAAAGCTTCAACAGAATTTCAACAATTTTGAGAGGGATTTGAAAAGTTTCAATGGGAATGGGAAGAATTGGGACAAAAATTGGAAAATTTTTAAGGGACTTTGAAAAAATTTCAACTGGAATTTTAGCCATTTTTTTATGTGAAATTGTAAACATGTGGACATGGATTTTGAAAATTCTAGAGAGAATTTTAAAAGCTTCAACAGAATTTCAGCAATTTTGAGAGGGATTTGAAAAGTTTCAATGGGAATGGGAAGAATTGGGACAAAAATTGGAAAATTTTTAAGGGACTTTGAAAACATTTCAACTGGAATTTTAGCAATTTTTTGACGTGAAATTGTAAACATGTGGACATGGATTTTGAAAATTCTAGAGAGAATTTTAAAAGCTTCAACAGAATTTCAACAATTTTGAGAGGGATTTGAAAAGTTTCAATGGGAATGGGAAGAATTGGGACAAAAATTGGAAAATTTTTAAGGGACTTTGAAAAAATTTCAACTGGAATTTTAGCATTTTTTTGACGTGAAATTGTAAACATGTTGAAGTGGATTTTGAAAATTCTAGAGAGAATTTTAAAAGCTTCAAGAGAATTTCAACAATTTTGAGAGGGATTTGAAAAGTTTCAATGGGAATGGGAAGAATTGGGACAAAAATTGGAAAATTTTTAAGGGACTTTGAAAAAATTTCAACTGGAATTTTAGCCATTTTTTGACGTGAAATTGTAAACATGTGGACATGGATTTTGAAAATTCTAGAGAGAATTTTAAAAGCTTCAACAGAATTTCAACAATTTTGAGAGGGATTTGAAAAGTTTCAATGGGAATGGGAAGAATTGGGACAAAAATGGGAAAATTTTTAAGGGACTTTGAAAAAATTTCAACTGGAATTTTAGCATTTTTTTGACGTGAAATTGTAAACATGTGGCCATGGATTTTGAAAATTCTAGAGAGAATTTTAAAAGCTTCAAGAGAATTTCAACAATTTTGAGAGGGATTTGAAAAGTTTCAATGGGAATGGGAAGAATTGGGACAAAAATTGGAAAATTTTTAAGGGACTTTGAAAAAATTTCAACTGGAATTTTAGCCATTTTTTGACGTGAAATTGTAAACATGTGGCCATGGATTTTGAAAATTCTAGAGAGAATTTTAAAAGCTTCAACAGAATTTCTACAATTTTGAGAGAGATTTGAAAAGTTTCAATGGGAATGGGAAGAATTGGGACAAAAATGGGAAAATTTTTAAGGGACTTTGAAAAAATTTCAACTGGAATTTTAGCAATTTTTTGACGTGAAATTGTAAACATGTGGACATGGATTTTGAAAATTCTAGAGAGAATTTTAAAAGCTTCAACAGAATTTCAACAATTTTGAGAGGGATTTGAAAAGTTTCAATGGGAATGGGAAGAATTGGGACAAAAATTGGAAAATTTTTAAGGGACTTTGAAAACATTTCAACTGGAATTTTAGCCATTTTTTGACGTGAAATTGTAAACATGTGGCCATGGATTTTGAAAATTCTAGAGAGAATTTTAAAAGCTTCAACAGAATTTCAACAATTTTGAGAGGGATTTGAAAAGTTTCAATGGGAATGGGAAGAATTGGGAGAAAAATTGGAAAATTTTTAAGGGACTTTGAAAAAATTTCAACTGGAATTTTAGCCATTTTTTGACGTGAAATTGTAAACATGTGGACATGGATTTTGAAAATTCTAGAGAGAATTTTAAAAGCTTCAACAGAATTTCAACAATTTTGAGAGGGATTTGAAAAGTTTCAATGGGAATGGGAAGAATTGGGACAAAAATGGGAAAATTTTTAAGGGACTTTGAAAAAATTTCAACTGGAATTTTAGCATTTTTTTGACGTGAAATTGTAAACATGTGGCCATGGATTTTGAAAATTCTAGAGAGAATTTTAAAAGCTTCAAGAGAATTTCAACAATTTTGAGAGGGATTTGAAAAGTTTCAATGGGAATGGGAAGAATTGGGACAAAAATTGGAAAATTTTTAAGGGACTTTGAAAAAATTTCAACTGGAATTTTAGCCATTTTTTGACGTGAAATTGTAAACATGTGGCCATGGATTTTGAAAATTCTAGAGAGAATTTTAAAAGCTTCAACAGAATTTCTACAATTTTGAGAGAGATTTGAAAAGTTTCAATGGGAATGGGAAGAATTGGGACAAAAATGGGAAAATTTTTAAGGGACTTTGAAAAAATTTCAACTGGAATTTTAGCAATTTTTTGACGTGAAATTGTAAACATGTGGACATGGATTTTGAAAATTCTAGAGAGAATTTTAAAAGCTTCAACAGAATTTCAACAATTTTGAGAGGGATTTGAAAAGTTTCAATGGGAATGGGAAGAATTGGGACAAAAATTGGAAAATTTTTAAGGGACTTTGAAAAAATTTCATCTGGAATTTTAGCAATTTTTTGATGTGAAATTGTAAACATGTGGACATGGATTTTGAAAATTCTAGAGAGAATTTTAAAAGCTTCAACAGAATTTCAACAATTTTGAGAGGGATTTGAAAAGTTTCAATGGGAATGGGAAGAATTGGGACAAAAAATGGAAAATTTTTAAGGGACTTTGAAAAAATTTCAACTGGAATTTTAGCATTTTTTTGACGTGAAATTGTAAACATGTTGAAGTGGATTTTGAAAATTCTAGAGAGAATTTAAAAGCTTCAAGAGAATTTCAACAATTTTGAGAGGGATTTGAAAAGTTTCAATGGGAATGGGAAGAATTGGGACAAAAATTGGAAAATTTTTAAGGGACTTTGAAAAAATTTCAAGTGGAATTTTAGCCATTTTTTGACGTGAAATTGTAAACATGTGGCCATGGATTTTGAAAATTCTAGAGAGAATTTTAAAAGCTTCAACAGAATTCCAACAATTTTGAGAGGGATTTGAAAAGTTTCAATGGGAATGGGAAGAATTGGGACAAAAATTGGAAAATTTTTAAGGGACTTTGAAAAAATTTCAACTGGAATTTTAGCCATTTTTTGACGTGAAACTGTAAACATGTGGACATGGATTTTGAAAATTCTAGAGAGAATTTTAAAAGCTTCAAGAGAATTTCAACAATTTTGAGAGGGATTTGAAAAGTTTCAATGGGAATGGGAAGAATTGGGACAAAAATTGGAAAATTTTTAAGGGACTTTGAAAAAATTTCAACTGGAATTTTAGCCATTTTTTGACGTGAAATTGTAAACATGTGGACATGGATTTTGAAAATTCTAGAGAGAATTTTAAAAGCTTCAACAGAATTTCAACAATTTTGAGAGAGATTTGAAAAGTTTCAATGGGAATGGGAAGAATTGGGACAAAAATTGGAAAATTTTTAAGGGACTTTGAAAAAATTTCAACTGGAATTTTAGCCATTTTTTGATGTGAAATTGTAAACATGTGGACATGGATTTTGAAAATTCTAGAGAGAATTTTAAAAGCTTCAACAGAATTTCAACAATTTTGAGAGGGATTTGAAAAGTTTCAATGGGAATGGGAAGAATTGGGACAAAAATTGGAAAATTTTTAAGGGACTTTGAAAACATTTCAACTGGAATTTTAGCCATTTTTTGATGTGAAATTGTAAACATGTGGCCATGGATTTTGAAAATTCTAGAGAGAATTTTAAAAGCTTCAAGAGAATTTCAACAATTTTGAGAGGGATTTGAAAAGTTTCAATGGGAATGGGAAGAATTGGGACAAAAATGGGAAAATTTTTAAGGGACTTTGAAAAAATTTCAACTGGAATTTTAGCCATTTTTTTATGTGAAATTGTAAACATGTGGACATGGATTTTGAAAATTCTAGAGAGAATTTTAAAAGCTTCAACAGAATTTCAACAATTTTGAGAGGGATTTGAAAAGTTTCAATGGGAATGGGAAGAATTGGGACAAAAATTGGAAAATTTTTCAGGGACTTTGAAAACATTTCAACTGGAATTTTAGCAATTTTTTGACGTGAAATTGTAAACATGTGGACATGGATTTTGAAAATTCTAGAGAGAATTTTAAAAGCTTCAACAGAATTTCAACAATTTTGAGAGGGATTTGAAAAGTTTCAATGGGAATGGGAAGAATTGGGACAAAAATTGGAAAATTTTTAAGGGACTTTGAAAAAATTTCAACTGGAATTTTAGCATTTTTTTGACGTGAAATTGTAAACATGTTGAAGTGGATTTTGAAAATTCTAGAGAGAATTTTAAAAGCTTCAAGAGAATTTCAACAATTTTGAGAGGGATTTGAAAAGTTTCAATGGGAATGGGAAGAATTGGGACAAAAATTGGAAAATTTTTAAGGGACTTTGAAAAAATTTCAACTGGAATTTTAGCCATTTTTTGACGTGAAATTGTAAACATGTGGCCATTGATTTTGAAAATTCTAGAGAGAATTTTAAAAGCTTCAACAGAATTTCAACAATTTTGAGAGGGATTTGAAAAGTTTCAATGGGAATGGGAAGAATTGGGACAAAAATTGGAAAATTTTTAAGGGACTTTGAAAAAATTTCAACTGGAATTTTAGCATTTTTTTGACGTGAAATTGTAAACATGTGGCCATGGATTTTGAAAATTCTAGAGAGAATTTTAAAAGCTTCAACAGAATTTCTACAATTTTGAGAGAGATTTGAAAAGTTTCAATGGGAATGGGAAGAATTGGGACAAAAATTGGAAAATTTTTAAGGGACTTTGAAAAAATTTCAACTGGAATTTTAGCCATTTTTTGACGTGAAATTGTAAACATGTGGACATGGATTTTGAAAATTCTAGAGAGAATTTTAAAAGCTTCAAGAGAATTTCAACAATTTTGAGAGGGATTTGAAAAGTTTCAATGGGAATGGGAAGAATTGGGACAAAAATTGTAAAATTTTTAAGGGACTTTGAAAAAATTTCAACTGGAATTTTAGCCATTTTTTTATGTGAAATTGTAAACATGTGGCCATGGATTTTGAAAATTCTAGAGAGAATTTTAAAAGCTTCAACAGAATTTCAACAATTTTGAGAGGGATTTGAAAAGTTTCAATGGGAATGGGAAGAATTGGGACAAAAATGGGAAAATTTTTAAGGGACTTTGAAAAAATTTCAACTGGAATTTTAGCCATTTTTTTATGTGAAATTGTAGACATGTGGCCATGGATTTTGAAAATTCTAGAGAGAATTTTAAAAGCTTCAACAGAATTTCAACAATTTTGAGAGGGATTTGAAAAGTTTCAATGGGAATGGGAAGAATTGGGACAAAAATTGGAAAATTTTTAAGGGACTTTGAAAACATTTCAACTGGAATTTTAGCCATTTTTTGACGTGAAATTGTAAACATGTGGACATGGATTTTGAAAATTCTAGAGAGAATTTTAAAAGCTTCAACAGAATTTCAACAATTTTGAGAGGGATTTGAAAAGTTTCAATGGGAATGGGAAGAATTGGGACAAAAATTGGAAAATTTTTAAGGGACTTTGAAAAAATTTCAACTGGAATTTTAGCCATTTTTTTATGTGAAATTGTAAACATGTGGCCATGGATTTTGAAAATTCTAGAGAGAATTTTAAAAGCTTCAAGAGAATTTCAACCATTTTGAGAGGGATTTGAAAAGTTTCAATGGGAATGGGAAGAATTGGGACAAAAATGGGAAAATTTTTAAGGGACTTTGAAAAAATTTCAACTGGAATTTTAGCCATTTTTTGATGTGAAATTGTAAACATGTGGCCATGGATTTTGAAAATTCTAGAGAGAATTTTAAAAGCTTCAAGAGAATTTCAACAATTTTGAGAGGGATTTGAAAAGTTTCAATGGGAATGGGAAGAATTGGGACAAAAATTGGAAAATTTTTAAGGGACTTTGAAAAAATTTCAACTGGAATTTTAGCATTTTTTTGACTTGAAATTGTAAACATGTTGAAGTGGATTTTGAAAATTCTAGAGAGAATTTTAAAAGCTTCAACAGAATTTCAACAATTTTGAGAGGGATTTGAAAAGTTTCAATGGGAATGGGAAGAATTGGGACAAAAATTGGAAAATTTTTAAGGGACTTTGAAAAAATTTCAACTGGAATTTTAGCCATTTTTTGTCGTGAAATTGTAAACATGTGGACATGGATTTTGAAAATTCTAGAGAGAATTTTAAAAGCTTCAAGAGAATTTCAACAATTTTGAGAGGGATTTGAAAAGTTTCAATGGGAATGGGAAGAATTGGGACAAAAATTGGAAAATTTTTAAGGGACTCTGAAAAAATTTCAACTGGAATTTTAGCAATTTTTTGATGTGAAATTGTAAACATGTTGAAGTGGATTTTGAAAATTCTAGAGAGAATTTTAAAAGCTTCAACAGAATTTCAACAATTTTGAGAGGGATTTGAAAAGTTTCAATGGGAATGGGAAGAATTGGGACAAAAATTGGAAAATTTTTAAGGGACTTTGAAAACATTTCAACTGGAATTTTAGCCATTTTTTTATGTGAAATTGTAAACATGTGGACATGGATTTTGAAAATTCTAGAGAGAATTTTAAAAAGCTTCAAGAGAATTTCAACAATTTTGAGAGGGATTTGAAAGTTTCAATGGGAATGGGAAGAATTGGGACAAAAATTGGAAAATTTTTAAGGGACTTTGAAAAAATTTCAACTGGAATTTTAGCCATTTTTTGACGTGAAATTGTAAACATGTGGACATGGATTTTGAAAATTCTAGAGAGAATTTTAAAAGCTTCAACAGAATTTCAACAATTTTGAGAGGGATTTGAAAAGTTTCAATGGGAATGGGAAGAATTGGGACAAAAATTGGAAAATTTTTAAGGGACTTTGAAAACATTTCAACTGGAATTTTAGCCATTTTTTGACGTGAAATTGTAAACATGTGGCCATGGATTTTGAAAATTCTAGAGAGAATTTTAAAAGCTTCAAGAGAATTTCAACAATTTTGAGAGGGATTTGAAAAGTTTCAATGGGAATGGGAAGAATTGGGACAAAAATGGGAAAATTTTTAAGGGACTTTGAAAAAATTTCAACTGGAATTTTAGCCATTTTTTTATGTGTAATTGTAAACATGTGGACATGGATTTTGAAAATTCTAGAGAGAATTTTAAAAGCTTCAAGAGAATTTCAACAATTTTGAGAGGGATTTGAAAAGTTTCAATGGGAATGGGAAGAATTGGGACAAAAATTGGAAAATTTTTAAGGGACTTTGAAAAAATTTCAACTGGAATTTTAGCCATTTTTTTATGTGAAATTGTAAACATGTGGCCATGGATTTTGAAAATTCTAGAGAGAATTTTAAAAGCTTCAACAGAATTTCAACAATTTTGAGAGGGATTTGAAAAGTTTCAATGGGAATGGGAAGAATTGGGACAAAAATGGGAAAATTTTTAAGGGACTTTGAAAAAATTTCAACTGGAATTTTAGCCATTTTTTTATGTGAAATTGTAGACATGTGGCCATGGATTTTGAAAATTCTAGAGAGAATTTTAAAAGCTTCAACAGAATTTCAACAATTTTGAGAGGGATTTGAAAAGTTTCAATGGGAATGGGAAGAATTGGGACAAAAATTGGAAAATTTTTAAGGGACTTTGAAAACATTTCAACTGGAATTTTAGCCATTTTTTGACGTGAAATTGTAAACATGTGGACATGGATTTTGAAAATTCTAGAGAGAATTTTAAAAGCTTCAACAGAATTTCAACAATTTTGAGAGGGATTTGAAAAGTTTCAATGGGAATGGGAAGAATTGGGACAAAAATTGGAAAATTTTTAAGGGACTTTGAAAAAATTTCAACTGGAATTTTAGCCATTTTTTTATGTGAAATTGTAAACATGTGGACATGGATTTTGAAAATTCTAGAGAGAATTTTAAAAGCTTCAACAGAATTTCAACAATTTTGAGAGGGATTTGAAAAGTTTCAATGGGAATGGGAAGAATTGGGACAAAAATGGGAAAATTTTTAAGGGACTTTGAAAAAATGTCAACTGGAATTTTAGCCATTTTTTGACGTGAAATTGTAAACATGTGGACATGGATTTTGAAAATTCTAGAGAGAATTTTAAAAGCTTCAAGAGAATTTCAACAATTTTGAGAGGGATTTGAAAAGTTTCAATGGGAATGGGAAGAATTGGGACAAAAATTGGAAAATTTTTAAGGGACTTTGAAAAAATTTCAACTGGAATTTTAGCATTTTTTTGACTTGAAATTGTAAACATGTTGAAGTGGATTTTGAAAATTCTAGAGAGAATTTTAAAAGCTTCAACAGAATTTCAACAATTTTGAGAGGGATTTGAAAAGTTTCAATGGGAATGGGAAGAATTGGGACAAAAATTGGAAAATTTTTAAGGGACTTTGAAAAAATTTCAACTGGAATTTTAGCCATTTTTTGTCGTGAAATTGTAAACATGTGGACATGGATTTTGAAAATTCTAGAGAGAATTTTAAAAGCTTCAAGAGAATTTCAACAATTTTGAGAGGGATTTGAAAAGTTTCAATGGGAATGGGAAGAATTGGGACAAAAATTGGAAAATTTTTAAGGGACTCTGAAAAAATTTCAACTGGAATTTTAGCAATTTTTTTATGTGAAATTGTAAACATGTGGCCATGGATTTTGAAAATTCTAGAGAGAATTTTAAAAGCTTCAACAGAATTTCAACAATTTTGAGAGGGATTTGAAAAGTTTCAATGGGAATGGGAAGAATTGGGACAAAAATTGGAAAATTTTTAAGGGACTTTGAAAAAATTTCATCTGGAATTTTAGCCATTTTTTTATGTGAAATTGTAAACATGTGGACATGGATTTTGAAAATTCTAGAGAGAATTTTAAAAGCTTCAAGAGAATTTCAACAATTTTGAGAGGGATTTGAAAAGTTTCAATGGGAATGGGAAGAATTGGGACAAAAATTGGAAAATTTTTAAGGGACTTTGAAAAAATTTCAACTGGAATTTTAGCCATTTTTTGACGTGAAATTGTAAACATGTGGACATGGATTTTGAAAATTCTAGAGAGAATTTTAAAAGCTTCAACAGAATTTCAACAATTTTGAGAGGGATTTGAAAAGTTTCAATGGGAATGGGAAGAATTGGGACAAAAATTGGAAAATTTTTAAGGGACTTTGAAAAACATTTCAACTGGAATTTTAGCCATTTTTTGACGTGAAATTGTAAACATGTGGCCATGGATTTTGAAAATTCTGGAGAGAATTTTAAAAGCTTCAAGAGAATTTCAACAATTTTGAGAGGGATTTGAAAAGTTTCAATGGGAATGGGAAGAATTGGGACAAAAATGGGAAAATTTTTAAGGGACTTTGAAAAAATTTCAACTGGAATTTTAGCCATTTTTTTATGTGAAATTGTAAACATGTGGACATGGATTTTGAAAATTCTAGAGAGAATTTTAAAAGCTTCAAGAGAATTTCAACAATTTTGAGAGGGATTTGAAAAGTTTCAATGGGAATGGGAAGAATTGGGACAAAAATTGGAAAATTTTTAAGGGACTTTGAAAAAATTTCAACTGGAATTTTAGCCATTTTTTGACGTGAAATTGTAAAACATGTTGAAGTGGATTTTGAAAATTCTAGAGAGAATTTTAAAAGCTTCAACAGAATTTCAACAATTTTGAGAGGGATTTGAAAAGTTTCAATGGGAATGGGAAGAATTGGGACAAAAATTGGAAAATTTTAAGGGACTTTGAAAACATTTCAACTGGAATTTTAGCCATTTTTTTATGTGAAATTGTAAACATGTGGACATGGATTTGAAAATTCTAGAGAGAATTTTAAAAGCTTCAACAGAATTTCAACAATTTTGAGAGGGATTTGAAAAGTTTCAATGGGAATGGGAAGAATTGGGACAAAAATGGGAAAATTTTTAAGGGACTTTGAAAAAATTTCAACTGGAATTTTAGCCATTTTTTATGTGAAATTGTAAACATGTGGCCATGGATTTTGAAAATTCTAGAGAGAATTTTAAAAGCTTCAAGAGAATTTCAACAATTTTGAGAGGGATTTGAAAAGTTTCAATGGGAATGGGAAGAATTGGGACAAAAATTGGAAAATTTTTAAGGGACTTTGAAAAAATTTCAACTGGAATTTTAGCCATTTTTGACGTGAAATTGTAAACATGTGGACATGGATTTTGAAAATTCTAGAGAGAATTTTAAAAGCTTCAACAGAATTTCAACAATTTTGAGAGGGATTTGAAAAGTTTCAATGGGAATGGGAAGATTTGGGACAAAAATTGGAAAATTTTTAAGGGACTTTGAAAAAATTTCAACTGGAATTTTAGCCATTTTTTGACGTGAAATTGTAAACATGTGGACATGGATTTTGAAAATTCTAGAGAGAATTTTAAAAGCTTTAACAGAATTTCTACAATTTTGAGAGGGATTGAAAAGTTTCAATGGGAATGGGAAGAATTGGGACAAAAATTGGAAAATTTTTAAGGGACTTTGAAAAAATTTCAACTGGAATTTTAGCCATTTTTTGATGTGAAATTGTAAACATGTG
Source organism: Streptopelia decaocto (assembly GCF_964273445.1). Lineage (NCBI taxonomy): Eukaryota > Metazoa > Chordata > Aves > Columbiformes > Columbidae > Streptopelia > Streptopelia decaocto. The sequence continues at coordinate 112,280 of NW_028116229.1, forward strand.
GCCATGGATTTGAAAATTCTAGAGAGAATTTTAAAAGCTTCAACAGAATTTCAACAATTTTGAGAGAGATTTGAAAGGTTTCAATGGGAATGGGAAGAATTGGGACAAAAATTGGAAAATTTTTAAGGGACTTTGAAAAAATTTCAACTGGAATTTTAGCAATTTTTTGACGTGAAATTGTAAACATGTGGCCATGGATTTTGAAAATTCTAGAGAGAATTTTAAAAGCTTCAAGAGAATTTCAACAATTTTGAGAGGGATTTGAAAAGTTTCAATGGGAATGGGAAGAATTGGGACAAAAATTGGAAAATTTTAAGGGACTTTGAAAACATTTCAACTGGAATTTAGCCATTTTTTTATGTGAAATTGTAAACATGTGGCCATGGATTTTGAAAATTCTAGAGAGAATTTTAAAAGCTTCACAGAATTCCAACAATTTTGAGAGGGATTTGAAAAGTTTCAATGGGAATGGGAAGAATTGGGACAAAAATTGGAAAATTTTTAAGGGACTTTGAAAAAATTTCAACTGGAATTTTAGCCATTTTTGACGTGAAATTGTAAACATGTTGAAGTGGATTTTGAAAATTCTAGAGAATTTTAAAAGCTTCAAGAGAATTTCAACAATTTTGAGAGGGATTTGAAAAGTTTCAATGGGAATGGGAAGAATTGGGACAAAAATTGGAAAATTTTTAAGGGACTTTGAAAACATTTCAACTGGAATTTTAGCCATTTTTTTATGTGAAATTGTAAACATGTGGACATGGATTTTGAAAATTCTAGAGAGAATTTTAAAAGCTTCAACAGAATTTCAACAATTTTGAGAGGGATTTGAAAAGTTTCAATGGGAATGGGAAGAATTGGGACAAAAATTGGAAAATTTTTAAGGGACTTTGAAAACATTTCAACTGGAATTTTAGCCATTTTTTGACGTGAAATTGTAAACATGTGGCCATGGATTTTGAAAATTCTAGAGAGAATTTTAAAAAGCTTCAAGAGAATTTCAACAATTTTGAGAGGGATTTGAAAAGTTTCAATGGGAATGGGAAGAATTGGGACAAAAATGGGAAAATTTTTAAGGGACTTTGAAAAAATTTCAACTGGAATTTTAGCCATTTTTTTATGTGAAATTGTAAACATGTGGACATGGATTTTGAAAATTCTAGAGAGAATTTTAAAAGCTTCAACAGAATTTCAACAATTTTGAGAGGGATTTGAAAAGTTTCAATGGGAATGGGAAGATTGGGACAAAAATTGGAAAATTTTTAAGGGACTTTGAAAAAATTTCAACTGGAATTTTAGCCATTTTTTGACGTGAAATTGTAAACATGTGGACATGGATTTTGAAAATTCTAGAGAGAATTTTAAAAAGCTTCAACAGAATTTCAACAATTTTGAGAGGGATTTGAAAAGTTTCAATGGGAATGGGAAGAATTGGGACAAAAATTGGAAAATTTTAAGGGACTTTGAAAAAATTTCAACTGGAATTTTAGCCATTTTTTTATGTGAAATTGTAAACATGTGGACATGGATTTTGAAAATTCTAGAGAGAATTTTAAAAGCTTCAACAGAATTTCAACAATTTTGAGAGGGATTTGAAAAGTTTCAATGGGAATGGGAAGAATTGGGACAAAAATTGGAAAATTTTTAAGGGACTTTGAAAACATTTCAACTGGAATTTTAGCCATTTTTTGACGTGAAATTGTAAACATGTGGCCATGGATTTTGAAATTCTAGAGAGAATTTTAAAAGCTTCAACAGAATTTCAACAATTTTGAGAGAGATTTGAAAGGTTTCAATGGGAATGGGAAGAATTGGGACAAAAATTGGAAAATTTTTAAGGGACTTTGAAAAAATTTCCACTGGAATTTTAGCCATTTTTTGACGTGAAATTGTAAACATGTGGCCATGGATTTTGAAAATTCTAGAGAGAATTTTAAAAGCTTCAAGAGAATTTCAACAATTTTGAGAGGGATTTGAAAAGTTTCAATGGGAATGGGAAGAATTGGGACAAAAATTGGAAAATTTTAAGGGACTTTGAAAAAATTTCAACTGGAATTTTAGCCATTTTTTTATGTGAAATTGTAAACATGTGGACATGGATTTTGAAAATTCTAGAGAGAATTTTAAAAAGCTTCAACAGAATTTCAACAATTTTGAGAGGGATTTGAAAAGTTTCAATGGGAATGGGAAGAATTGGGACAAAAATTGGAAAATTTTTAAGGGACTTTGAAAAAATTTCAACTGGAATTTTAGCCATTTTTTGATGTGAAATTGTAAACATGTGGCCATGGATTTTGAAAATTCTAGAGAGAATTTAAAAGCTTCAAGAGAATTTCAACAATTTTGAGAGGGATTTGAAAAGTTTCAATGGGAATGGGAAGAATTGGGACAAAAATTGGAAAATTTTTAAGGGACTTTGAAGAAATTTCAACTGGAATTTTAGCCATTTTTTGACGTGAAATTGTAAACATGTTGAAGTGGATTTTGAAAATTCTAGAGAGAATTTTAAAAGCTTCAAGAGAATTTCAACAATTTTGAGAGGGATTTGAAAAGTTTCAATGGGAATGGGAAGAATTGGGACAAAAATTGGAAAATTTTTAAGGGACTTTGAAAAAATTTCAACTGGAATTTTAGCCATTTTTTGACGTGAAATTGTAAACATGTTGAAGTGGATTTTGAAAATTCTAGAGAGAATTTTAAAAGCTTCAAGAGAATTTCAACAATTTTGAGAGGGATTTGAAAAGTTTCAATGGGAATGGGAAGAATTGGGACAAAAATTGGAAAATTTTTAAGGGACTTTGAAAAAATTTCAACTGGAATTTTAGCCATTTTTTGACGTGAAATTGTAAACATGTGGACATGGATTTTGAAAATTCTAGAGAGAATTTTAAAAGCTTTAACAGAATTTCTACAATTTTGAGAGGGATTTGAAAAGTTTCAATGGGAATGGGAAGAATTGGGACAAAAATTGGAAAATTTTTAAGGGACTTTGAAAAAATTTCAACTGGAATTTTAGCCATTTTTTTATGTGAAATTGTAAACATGTGGACATGGATTTTGAAAATTCTAGAGAGAATTTTAAAAGCTTCAACAGAATTTCAACAATTTTGAGAGGGATTTGAAAAGTTTCAATGGGAATGGGAAGAATTGGGACAAAAATGGGAAAATTTTTAAGGGACTTTGAAAAAATGTCAACTGGAATTTTAGCCATTTTTTGACGTGAAATTGTAAACCTGTGGACATGGATTTTGAAAATTCTAGAGAGAATTTAAAAGCTTCAAGAGAATTTCAACAATTTTGAGAGGGATTTGAAAAGTTTCAATGGGAATGGGAAGAATTGGGACAAAAATTGGAAAATTTTTAAGGGACTTTGAAAAAATTTCAACTGGAATTTTAGCATTTTTTTGACTTGAAATTGTAAACATGTTGAAGTGGATTTTGAAAATTCTAGAGAGAATTTTAAAAGCTTCAAGAGAATTTCAACAATTTTGAGAGGGATTTGAAAAGTTTCAATGGGAATGGGAAGAATTGGGACAAAAATTGGAAAATTTTTAAGGGACTTTGAAAAAATTTCAACTGGAATTTTAGCCATTTTTTGTCGTGAAATTGTAAACATGTGGACATGGATTTTGAAAATTCTAGAGAGAATTTTAAAAGCTTCAACAGAATTTCAACAATTTTGAGAGGGATTTGAAAAGTTTCAATGGGAATGGGAAGAATTGGGACAAAAATTGGAAAATTTTTAAGGGACTCTGAAAAAATTTCAACTGGAATTTTAGCAATTTTTTTATGTGAAATTGTAAACATGTGGCCATGGATTTTGAAAATTCTAGAGAGAATTTTAAAAGCTTCAACAGAATTTCAACAATTTTGAGAGGGATTTGAAAAGTTTCAATGGGAATGGGAAGAATTGGGACAAAAATTGGAAAATTTTTAAGGGACTTTGAAAAAATTTCAACTGGAATTTTAGCCATTTTTTGATGTGAAATTGTAAACATGTGGCCATGGATTTTGAAAATTCTAGAGAGAATTTTAAAAGCTTCAAGAGAATTTCAACAATTTTGAGAGGGATTTGAAAAGTTTCAATGGGAATGGGAAGAATTGGGACAAAAATTGGAAAATTTTTAAGGGACTTTGAAAAAATTTCAACTGGAATTTTAGCCATTTTTTGACGTGAAATTGTAAACATGTGGACATGGATTTTGAAAATTCTAGAGAGAATTTTAAAAGCTTCAACAGAATTTCAACAATTTTGAGAGGGATTTGAAAAGTTTCAATGGGAATGGGAAGAATTGGGACAAAAATTGGAAAATTTTTAAGGGACTTTGAAAACATTTCAACTGGAATTTTAGCCATTTTTTTATGTGAAATTGTAAACATGTGGCCATGGATTTTGAAAATTCTAGAGAGAATTTTAAAAGCTTCAACAGAATTTCAACAATTTTGAGAGGGATTTGAAAAGTTTCAATGGGAATGGGAAGAATTGGGACAAAAATTGGAAAATTTTTAAGGGACTTTGAAAAAATTTCAACTGGAATTTTAGCCATTTTTTTATGTGAAATTGTAAACATGTGGACATGGTTTTTGAAAATTCTAGAGAGAATTTTAAAAGCTTCAACAGAATTTCAACAATTTTGAGAGGGATTTGAAAAGTTTCAATGGGAATGGGAAGAATTGGGACAAAAATTGGAAAATTTTTAAGGGACTTTGAAAAAATTTCCACTGGAATTTTAGCCATTTTTTGACGTGAAATTGTAAACATGTTGAAGTGGATTTTGAAAATTCTAGAGAGAATTTTAAAAGCTTCAAGAGAATTTCAACAATTTTGAGAGGGATTTGAAAAGTTTCAATGGGAATGGGAAGAATTGGGACAAAAATTGGAAAATTTTTAAGGGACTTTGAAAACATTTCAACTGGAATTTTAGCCATTTTTTTATGTGAAATTGTAAACATGTGGACATGGATTTTGAAAATTCTAGAGAGAATTTTAAAAGCTTCAACAGAATTTCAACAATTTTGAGAGGGATTTGAAAAGTTTCAATGGGAATGGGAAGAATTGGGACAAAAATTGGAAAATTTTTAAGGGACTTTGAAAAAATTTCAACTGGAATTTTAGCCATTTTTTGACGTGAAATTGTAAACATGTGGACATGGATTTTGAAAATTCTAGAGAGAATTTTAAAAGCTTCAACAGAATTTCAACAATTTTGAGAGGGATTTGAAAAGTTTCAATGGGAATGGGAAGAATTGGGACAAAAATTGGAAAATTTTTAAGGGACTTTGAAAACATTTCAACTGGAATTTTAGCCATTTTTTGACGTGAAATTGTAAACATGTGGCCATGGATTTTGAAAATTCTAGAGAGAATTTTAAAAGCTTCAAGAGAATTTCAACAATTTTGAGAGGGATTTGAAAAGTTTCAATGGGAATGGGAAGAATTGGGACAAAAATTGGAAAATTTTTAAGGGACTTTGAAAAAATTTCAACTGGAATTTTAGCCATTTTTTGATGTGAAATTGTAAACATGTGGACATGGATTTTGAAAATTCTAGAGAGAATTTTAAAAGCTTCAAGAGAATTTCAACAATTTTGAGAGGGATTTGAAAAGTTTCAATGGGAATGGGAAGAATTGGGACAAAAATTGGAAAATTTTTAAGGGACTTTGAAAAAATTTCAACTGGAATTTTAGCCATTTTTTTATGTGAAATTGTAAACATGTGGACATGGATTTTGAAAATTCTAGAGAGAATTTTAAAAGCTTCAACAGAATTTCAACAATTTTGAGAGGGATTTGAAAAGTTTCAATGGGAATGGGAAGAATTGGGACAAAAATTGGAAAATTTTTAAGGGACTTTGAAAAAATTTCAACTGGAATTTTAGCCATTTTTTTATGTGAAATTGTAAACATGTGGACATGGATTTTGAAAATTCTAGAGAGAATTTTAAAAGCTTCAAGAGAATTTCAACAATTTTGAGAGGGATTTGAAAAGTTTCAATGGGAATGGGAAGAATTGGGACAAAAATTGGAAAATTTTTAAGGGACTTTGAAAAAATTTCAACTGGAATTTTAGCCATTTTTTGACGTGAAATTGTAAACATGTGGCCATGGATTTTGAAAATTCTAGAGAGAATTTTAAAAGCTTCAAGAGAATTTCAACAATTTTGAGAGGGATTTGAAAAGTTTCAATGGGAATGGGAAGAATTGGGACAAAAATTGGAAAATTTTTAAGGGACTTTGAAAAAATTTCAACTGGAATTTTAGCCATTTTTTGACGTGAAATTGTAAACGTGTGGACATGGATTTTGAAAATTCTAGAGAGAATTTTAAAAGCTTCAAGAGAATTTCAACAATTTTGAGAGGGATTTGAAAAGTTTCAATGGGAATGGGAAGAATTGGGACAAAAATTGGAAAATTTTTAAGGGACTTTGAAAAAATTTCAACTGGAATTTTAGCCATTTTTTTATGTGAAATTGTAAACATGTGGCCATGGATTTTGAAAATTCTAGAGAGAATTTTAAAAGCTTCAACAGAATTTCAACAATTTTGAGAGGGATTTGAAAAGTTTCAATGGGAATGGGAAGAATTGGGACAAAAATTGGAAAATTTTTAAGGGACTTTGAAAAAATTTCAACTGGAATTTTAGCCATTTTTTGACGTGAAATTGTAAACATGTGGCCATGGATTTTGAAAATTCTAGAGAGAATTTTAAAAGCTTCAACAGAATTTCAACAATTTTGAGAGGGATTTGAAAAGTTTCAATGGGAATGGGAAGAATTGGGACAAAAATTGGAAAATTTTTAAGGGACTCTGAAAAAATTTCAACTGGAATTTTAGCAATTTTTTTATGTGAAATTGTAAACATGTGGCCATGGATTTTGAAAATTCTAGAGAGAATTTTAAAAGCTTCAAGAGAATTTCAACAATTTTGAGAGGGATTTGAAAAGTTTCAATGGGAATGGGAAGAATTGGGACAAAAATTGGAAAATTTTTAAGGGACTTTGAAAAAATTTCAACTGGAATTTTAGCCATTTTTTGACGTGAAATTGTAAACATGTGGCCATGGATTTTGAAAATTCTAGAGAGAATTTTAAAAGCTTCAACAGAATTTCAACAATTTTGAGAGGGATTTGAAAAGTTTCAATGGGAATGGGAAGAATTGGGACAAAAATTGGAAAATTTTTAAGGGACTTTGAAAAAATTTCAACTGGAATTTTAGCCATTTTTTGACGTGAAATTGTAAACATGTGGCCATGGATTTTGAAAATTCTAGAGAGAATTTTAAAAGCTTCAAGAGAATTTCAACAATTTTGAGAGGGATTTGAAAAGTTTCAATGGGAATGGGAAGAATTGGGACAAAAATTGGAAAATTTTTAAGGGACTTTGAAAAAATTTCAACTGGAATTTTAGCCATTTTTTGACGTGAAATTGTAAACATGTGGCCATGGATTTTGAAAATTCTAGAGAGAATTTTAAAAGCTTCAACAGAATTTCAACAATTTTGAGAGGGATTTGAAAAGTTTCAATGGGAATGGGAAGAATTGGGACAAAAATTGGAAAATTTTTAAGGGACTTTGAAAAAATTTCAACTGGAATTTTAGCCATTTTTTTATGTGAAATTGTAAACATGTGGCCATGGATTTTGAAAATTCTAGAGAGAATTTTAAAAGCTTCAACAGAATTTCAACAATTTTGAGAGGGATTTGAAAAGTTTCAATGGGAATGGGAAGAATTGGGACAAAAATTGGAAAATTTTTAAGGGACTTTGAAAAAATTTCAACTGGAATTTTAGCCATTTTTTGACGTGAAATTGTAAACATGTTGAAGTGGATTTTGAAAATTCTAGAGAGAATTTTAAAAGCTTCAACAGAATTTCAACAATTTTGAGAGGGATTTGAAAAGTTTCAATGGGAATGGGAAGAATTGGGACAAAAATTGGAAAATTTTTAAGGGACTTTGAAAACATTTCAACTGGAATTTTAGCCATTTTTTTATGTGAAATTGTAAACATGTGGACATGGATTTTGAAAATTCTAGAGAGAATTTTAAAAGCTTCAACAGAATTTCAACAATTTTGAGAGGGATTTGAAAAGTTTCAATGGGAATGGGAAGAATTGGGACAAAAATTGGAAAATTTTTAAGGGACTTTGAAAAAATTTCAACTGGAATTTTAGCCATTTTTTGACGTGAAATTGTAAACATGTGGACATGGATTTTGAAAATTCTAGAGAGAATTTTAAAAGCTTCAACAGAATTTCAACAATTTTGAGAGGGATTTGAAAAGTTTCAATGGGAATGGGAAGAATTGGGACAAAAATTGGAAAATTTTTAAGGGACTTTGAAAACATTTCAACTGGAATTTTAGCCATTTTTTTATGTGAAATTGTAAACATGTGGCCATGGATTTTGAAAATTCTAGAGAGAATTTTAAAAGCTTCAAGAGAATTTCAACAATTTTGAGAGGGATTTGAAAAGTTTCAATGGGAATGGGAAGAATTGGGACAAAAATTGGAAAATTTTTAAGGGACTTTGAAAAAATTTCAACTGGAATTTTAGCAATTTTTTTATGTGAAATTGTAAACATGTGGACATGGATTTTGAAAATTCTAGAGAGAATTTTAAAAGCTTCAAGAGAATTTCAACAATTTTGAGAGGGATTTGAAAAGTTTCAATGGGAATGGGAAGAATTGGGACAAAAATTGGAAAATTTTTAAGGGACTTTGAAAAAATTTCAACTGGAATTTTAGCCATTTTTTGATGTGAAATTGTAAACATGTGGACATGGATTTTGAAAATTCTAGAGAGAATTTTAAAAGCTTCAAGAGAATTTCAACAATTTTGAGAGGGATTTGAAAAGTTTCAATGGGAATGGGAAGAATTGGGACAAAAATTGGAAAATTTTTAAGGGACTTTGAAAAAATTTCAACTGGAATTTTAGCCATTTTTTGACGTGAAATTGTAAACATGTGGCCATGGATTTTGAAAATTCTAGAGAGAATTTTAAAAGCTTCAAGAGAATTTCAACCATTTTGAGAGGGATTTGAAAAGTTTCAATGGGAATGGGAAGAATTGGGACAAAAATTGGAAAATTTTTAAGGGACTTTGAAAAAATTTCAACTGGAATTTTAGCCATTTTTTGACGTGAAATTGTAAACGTGTGGACATGGATTTTGAAAATTCTAGAGAGAATTTTAAAAGCTTCAAGAGAATTTCTACAATTTTGAGAGGGATTTGAAAAGTTTCAATGGGAATGGGAAGAATTGGGACAAAAATTGGAAAATTTTTAAGGGACTTTGAAAAAATTTCAACTGGAATTTTAGCCATTTTTTTATGTGAAATTGTAAACATGTGGACATGGATTTTGAAAATTCTAGAGAGAATTTTAAAAGCTTCAACAGAATTTCAACAATTTTGAGAGGGATTTGAAAAGTTTCAATGGGAATGGGAAGAATTGGGACAAAAATTGGAAAATTTTTAAGGGACTTTGAAAAAATTTCAACTGGAATTTTAGCCATTTTTTTATGTGAAATTGTAAACATGTGGACATGGATTTTGAAAATTCTAGAGAGAATTTTAAAAGCTTCAAGAGAATTTCAACAATTTTGAGAGGGATTTGAAAAGTTTCAATGGGAATGGGAAGAATTGGGACAAAAATTGGAAAATTTTTAAGGGACTTTGAAAAAATTTCAACTGGAATTTTAGCCATTTTTTGACGTGAAATTGTAAACGTGTGGACATGGATTTTGAAAATTCTAGAGAGAATTTTAAAAGCTTCAAGAGAATTTCTACAATTTTGAGAGGGATTTGAAAAGTTTCAATGGGAATGGGAAGAATTGGGACAAAAATTGGAAAATTTTTAAGGGACTTTGAAAAAATTTCAACTGGAATTTTAGCCATTTTTTTATGTGAAATTGTAAACATGTGGCCATGGATTTTGAAAATTCTAGAGAGAATTTTAAAAGCTTCAACAGAATTTCAACCATTTTGAGAGGGATTTGAAAAGTTTCAATGGGAATGGGAAGAATTGGGACAAAAATTGGAAAATTTTTAAGGGACTTTGAAAACATTTCAACTGGAATTTTAGCCATTTTTTGACGTGAAATTGTAAACATGTGGACATGGATTTTGAAAATTCTAGAGAGAATTTTAAAAGCTTCAAGAGAATTTCAACAATTTTGAGAGGGATTTGAAAAGTTTCAATGGGAATGGGAAGAATTGGGACAAAAATTGGAAAATTTTTAAGGGACTTTGAAAAAATTTCAACTGGAATTTTAGCCATTTTTTGACGTGAAATTGTAAACGTGTGGACAAGGATTTTGAAAATTCTAGAGAGAATTTTAAAAGCTTTAACAGAATTTCTACAATTTTGAGAGGGATTTGAAAAGTTTCAATGGGAATGGGAAGAATTGGGACAAAAATTGGAAAATTTTTAAGGGACTTTGAAAAAATTTCAACTGGAATTTTAGCCATTTTTTTATGTGAAATTGTAAACATGTGGCCATGGATTTTGAAAACTCTAGAGAGAATTTTAAAAGCTTCAACAGAATTTCAACAATTTTGAGAGGGATTTGAAAAGTTTCAATGGGAATGGGAAGAATTGGGACAAAAATTGGAAAATTTTTAAGGGACTTTGAAAAAATTTCAACTGGAATTTTAGCCATTTTTTTATGTGAAATTGTAAACATGTGGACATGGATTTTGAAAATTCTAGAGAGAATTTTGAAAGCTTCAACAGAATTTCAACAATTTTGAGAGGGATTTGAAAAGTTTCAATGGGAATGGGAAGAATTGGGACAAAAATTGGAAAATTTTTAAGGGACTTTGAAAAAATTTCAACTGGAATTTTAGCCATTTTTTGATGTGAAATTGTAAACATGTGGCCATGGATTTTGAAAATTCTAGAGAGAATTTAAAAGCTTCAAGAGAATTTCAACAATTTTGAGAGGGATTTGAAAAGTTTCAATGGGAATGGGAAGAATTGGGACAAAAATTGGAAAATTTTTAAGGGACTTTGAAAAAATTTCAACTGGAATTTTAGCATTTTTTTGACGTGAAATTGTAAACACGTGGACATGGATTTTGAAAATTCTAGAGAGAATTTTAAAAGCTTCAAGAGAATTTCAACAATTTTGAGAGGGATTTGAAAAGTTTCAATGGGAATGGGAAGAATTGGGACAAAAATTGGAAAATTTTTAAGGGACTTTGAAAAAATTTCAACTGGAATTTTAGCCATTTTTTGACGTGAAATTGTAAACATGTTGAAGTGGATTTTGAAAATTCTAGAGAGAATTTTAAAAGCTTCAAGAGAATTTCAACAATTTTGAGAGGGATTTGAAAAGTTTCAATGGGAATGGGAAGAATTGGGACAAAAATTGGAAAATTTTTAAGGGACTTTGAAAACATTTCAACTGGAATTTTAGCCATTTTTTGACGTGAAATTGTAAACATGTGGCCATGGATTTTGAAAATTCTAGAGAGAATTTTAAAAGCTTCAACAGAATTTCAACAATTTTGAGAGGGATTTGAAAAGTTTCAATGGGAATGGGAAGAATTGGGACAAAAATTGGAAAATTTTTAAGGGACTTTGAAAACATTTCAACTGGAATTTTAGCCATTTTTTGACGTGAAATTGTAAACATGTGGCCATGGATTTTGAAAATTCTAGAGAGAATTTTAAAAGCTTCAAGAGAATTTCAACAATTTTGAGAGGGATTTGAAAAGTTTCAATGGGAATGGGAAGAATTGGGACAAAAATTGGAAAATTTTTAAGGGACTTTGAAAAAATTTCAACTGGAATTTTAGCCATTTTTTGATGTGAAATTGTAAACATGTGGACATGGATTTTGAAAATTCTAGAGAGAATTTTAAAAGTTTCAACAGAATTTCAACAATTTTGAGAGGGATTTGAAAAGTTTCAATGGGAATGGGAAGAATTGGGACAAAAATTGGAAAATTTTTAAGGGACTTTGAAAACATTTCAACTGGAATTTTAGCCATTTTTTGACGTGAAATTGTAAACATGTGGACATGGATTTTGAAAATTCTAGAGAGAATTTTAAAAGCTTCAAGAGAATTTCAACCATTTTGAGAGGGATTTGAAAAGTTTCAATGGGAATGGGAAGAATTGGGACAAAAATTGGAAAATTTTTAAGGGACTTTGAAAACATTTCAACTGGAATTTTAGCCATTTTTTGACGTGAAATTGTAAACATGTTGAAGTGGATTTTGAAAATTCTAGAGAGAATTTTAAAAGCTTCAACAGAATTTCAACAATTTTGAGAGGGATTTGAAAAGTTTCAATGGGAATGGGAAGAATTGGGACAAAAATTGGAAAATTTTTAAGGGACTTTGAAAAAATTTCAACTGGAATTTTAGCAATTTTTTGACGTGAAATTGTAAACATGTGGACATGGATTTTGAAAATTCTAGAGAGAATTTTAAAAGCTTCAACAGAATTTCAACAATTTTGAGAGGGATTTGAAAAGTTTCAATGGGAATGGGAAGAATTGGGACAAAAATTGGAAAATTTTTAAGGGACTTTGAAAAAATTTCAACTGGAATTTTAGCCATTTTTTGTCGTGAAATTGTAAACATGTTGAAGTGGATTTTGAAAATTCTAGAGAGAATTTTAAAAGCTTCAACAGAATTTCAACAATTTTGAGAGGGATTTGAAAAGTTTCAATGGGAATGGGAAGAATTGGGACAAAAATTGGAAAATTTTTAAGGGACTTTGAAAACATTTCAACTGGAATTTTAGCCATTTTTTGACGTGAAATTGTAAACATGTTGAAGTGGATTTTGAAAATTCTAGAGAGAATTTTAAAAGCTTCAACAGAATTTCAACAATTTTGAGAGGGATTTGAAAAGTTTCAATGGGAATGGGAAGAATTGGGACAAAAATTGGAAAATTTTTAAGGGACTTTGAAAAAATTTCAACTGGAATTTTAGCCATTTTTTGACGTGAAATTGTAAACATGTGGCCATGGATTTTGAAAATTCTAGAGAGAATTTTAAAAGCTTCAACAGAATTTCAACAATTTTGAGAGGGATTTGAAAAGTTTCAATGGGAATGGGAAGAATTGGGACAAAAATTGGAAAATTTTTAAGGGACTTTGAAAAAATTTCAACTGGAATTTTAGCCATTTTTTTATGTGAAATTGTAAACATGTGGCCATAGATTTTGAAAATTCTAGAGAGAATTTTAAAAGCTTCAACAGAATTTCAACAATTTTGAGAGGGATTTGAAAAGTTTCAATGGGAATGGGAAGAATTGGGACAAAAATTGGAAAATTTTGAAGGGACTTTGAAAAAATTTCAACTGGAATTTTAGCCATTTTTTGACGTGAAATTGTAAACATGTGGACATGGATTTTGAAAATTCTAGAGAGAATTTAAAAGCTTCAAGGGAATTTCAACAATTTAGAGAGGGATTTGAAAAGTTTCAATGGGAATGGGAAGAATTGGGACAAAAATTGGAAAATTTTTAAGGGACTTTGAAAACATTTCAACTGGAATTTTAGCCATTTTTTGACGTGAAATTGTAAACATGTTGAAGTGGATTTTGAAAATTCTAGAGAGAATTTTAAAAGCTTCAACAGAATTTCAAAAATTTTGAGAGGGATTTGAAAAGTTTCAATGGGAATGGGAAGAATTGGGACAAAAATTGGAAAATTTTTAAGGGACTTTGAAAACATTTCAACTGGAATTTTAGCCATTTTTTGACGTGAAATTGTAAACATGTGGCCATGGATTTTGAAAATTCTAGAGAGAATTTTAAAAGCTTCAACAGAATTTCAACAATTTTGAGAGGGATTTGAAAAGTTTCAATGGGAATGGGAAGAATTGGGACAAAAATTGGAAAATTTTTAAGGGACTTTGAAAAAATTTCAACTGGAATTTTAGCAATTTTTTTATGTGAAATTGTAAACATGTGGCCATAGATTTTGAAAATTCTAGAGAGAATTTTAAAAGCTTCAACAGAATTTCAACAATTTTGAGAGGGATTTGAAAAGTTTCAATGGGAATGGGAAGAATTGGGACAAAAATTGGAAAATTATTAAGGGACTTTGAAAAAATTTCAACTGGAATTTTAGCCATTTTTTGACGTGAAATTGTAAACATGTGGACATGGATTTTGAAAATTCTAGAGAGAATTTAAAAGCTTCAAGGGAATTTCAACAATTTTGAGAGGGATTTGAAAAGTTTCAATGGGAATGGGAAGAATTGGGACAAAAATTGGAAAATTTTTAAAAGACTTTGAAAAAATTTCAACTGGAATTTTAGCCATTTTTTGACGTGAAATTGTAAACATGTTGAAGTGGATTTTGAAAATTCTAGAGAGAATTTTAAAAGCTTCAAGAGAATTTCAACAATTTTGAGAGGGATTTGAAAAGTTTCAATGGGAATGGGAAGAATTGGGACAAAAATTGGAAAATTTTTAAGGGACTTTGAAAAAATTTCAACTGGAATTTTAGCCATTTTTTGACGTGAAATTGTAAACATGTGGACATGGATTTTGAAAATTCTAGAGAGAATTTTAAAAGCTTCAAGAGAATTTCAACAATTTTGAGAGGGATTTGAAAAGTTTCAATGGGAATGGGAAGAATTGGGACAAAAATTGGAAAATTTTTAAGGGACTTTGAAAACATTTCAACTGGAATTTTAGCAATTTTTTGACGTGAAATTGTAAACATGTGGCCATGGATTTTGAAAATTCTAGAGAGAATTTTAAAAGCTTCAAGAGAATTTCAACAATTTTGAGAGGGATTTGAAAAGTTTCAATGGAAATGGGAAGAATTGGGACAAAAATTGGAAAATTTTTAAGGGACTTTGAAAAAATTTCAACTGGAATTTTAGCCATTTTTTTAAGTGAAATTGTAAACATGTGGACATGGATTTTGAAAATTCTAGAGAGAATTTTAAAAGCTTCAAGAGAATTTCAACCATTTTGAGAGGGATTTGAAAAGTTTCAATGGGAATGGGAAGAATTGGGACAAAAATTGGAAAATTTTTAAGGGACTTTGAAAAAATTTCAACTGGAATTTTAGCCATTTTTTGACGTGAAATTGTAAACATGTGGCCATGGATTTTGAAAATTCTAGAGAGAATTTAAAAGCTTCAAGAGAATTTCAACAATTTTGAGAGGGATTTGAAAAGTTTCAATGGGAATGGGAAGAATTGGGACAAAAATTGGAAAATTTTTAAAAGACTTTGAAAAAATTTCAACTGGAATTTTAGCATTTTTTTGACGTGAAATTGTAAACATGTTGAAGTGGATTTTGAAAATTCTAGAGAGAATTTTAAAAGCTTCAAGAGAATTTCAACAATTTTGAGAGGGATTTGAAAAGTTTCAATGGGAATGGGAAGAATTGGGACAAAAATTGGAAAATTTTTAAGGGACTTTGAAAAAATTTCAACTGGAATTTTAGCCATTTTTTGTCGTGAAATTGTAAACATGTGGACATGGATTTTGAAAATTCTAGAGAGAATTTTAAAAGCTTCAACAGAATTTCAACAATTTTGAGAGGGATTTGAAAAGTTTCAATGGGAATGGGAAGAATTGGGACAAAAATTGGAAAATTTTTAAGGGACTTTAAAAAAATTTCAACTGGAATTTTAGCAATTTTTTGACGTGAAATTGTAAACATG
Source organism: Streptopelia decaocto (assembly GCF_964273445.1). Lineage (NCBI taxonomy): Eukaryota > Metazoa > Chordata > Aves > Columbiformes > Columbidae > Streptopelia > Streptopelia decaocto. The sequence continues at coordinate 127,926 of NW_028116229.1, forward strand.
TGGCCATGGATTTTGAAAATTCTAGAGAGAATTTTAAAAGCTTCAACAGAATTTCAACAATTTTGAGAGGGATTTGAAAAGTTTCAATGGGAATGGGAAGAATTGGGACAAAAATTGGAAAATTTTTAAGGGACTTTGAAAAAATTTCAACTGGAATTTTAGCCATTTTTTGACGTGAAATTGTAAACATGTTGAAGTGGATTTTGAAAATTCTAGAGAGAATTTTAAAAGCTTCAAGAGAATTTCAACAATTTTGAGAGGGATTTGAAAAGTTTCAATGGGAATGGGAAGAATTGGGACAAAAATTGGAAAATTTTTAAGGGACTTTGAAAAAATTTCAACTGGAATTTTAGCCATTTTTTGACGTGAAATTGTAAACATGTGGCCATGGATTTTGAAAATTCTAGAGAGAATTTAAAAGCTTCAAGAGAATTTCAACAATTTTGAGAGGGATTTGAAAAGTTTCAATGGGAATGGGAAGAATTGGGACAAAAATTGGAAAATTTTTAAGGGACTTTGAAAAAATTTCAACTGGAATTTTAGCATTTTTTTGACGTGAAATTGTAAACATGTTGAAGTGGATTTTGAAAATTCTAGAGAGAATTTTAAAAGCTTCAAGAGAATTTCAACAATTTTGAGAGGGATTTGAAAAGTTTCAATGGGAATGGGAAGAATTGGGAAAAAATTGGAAAATTTTTAAGGGACTTTGAAAAAATTTCAACTGGAATTTTAGCCATTTTTTGTCGTGAAATTGTAAACATGTGGACATGGATTTTGAAAATTCTAGAGAGAATTTTAAAAGCTTCAACAGAATTTCAACAATTTAGAGAGGGATTTGAAAAGTTTCAATGGGAATGGGAAGAATTGGGACAAAAATTGGAAAATTTTTAAGGGACTTTGAAAAAATTTCAACTGGAATTTTAGCAATTTTTTGACGTGAAATTGTAAACATGTGGCCATGGATTTTGAAAATTCTAGAGAGAATTTTAAAAGCTTCAACAGAATTTCAACAATTTTGAGAGGGATTTGAAAAGTTTCAATGGGAATGGGAAGAATTGGGACAAAAATTGGAAAATTTTTAAGGGACTTTAAAAAAATTTCAACTGGAATTTTAGCAATTTTTTGACGTGAAATTGTAAACATGTGGCCATGGATTTTGAAAATTCTAGAGAGAATTTTAAAAGCTTCAACAGAATTTCAACAATTTTGAGAGGGATTTGAAAAGTTTCAATGGGAATGGGAAGAATTGGGACAAAAATTGGAAAATTTTTAAGGGACTTTGAAAAAATTTCAACTGGAATTTTAGCCATTTTTTGACGTGAAATTGTAAACATGTTGAAGTGGATTTTGAAAATTCTAGAGAGAATTTTAAAAGCTTCAAGAGAATTTCAACAATTTTGAGAGGGATTTGAAAAGTTTCAATGGGAATGGGAAGAATTGGGACAAAAATTGGAAAATTTTTAAGGGACTTTGAAAAAATTTCAACTGGAATTTTAGCCATTTTTTGACGTGAAATTGTAAACATGTGGCCATGGATTTTGAAAATTCTAGAGAGAATTTAAAAGCTTCAAGAGAATTTCAACAATTTTGAGAGGGATTTGAAAAGTTTCAATGGGAATGGGAAGAATTGGGACAAAAATTGGAAAATTTTTAAGGGACTTTGAAAAAATTTCAACTGGAATTTTAGCATTTTTTTGACGTGAAATTGTAAACATGTTGAAGTGGATTTTGAAAATTCTAGAGAGAATTTTAAAAGCTTCAAGAGAATTTCAACAATTTTGAGAGGGATTTGAAAAGTTTCAATGGGAATGGGAAGAATTGGGACAAAAATTGGAAAATTTTTAAGGGACTTTGAAAAAATTTCAACTGGAATTTTAGCCATTTTTTGTCGTGAAATTGTAAACATGTGGACATGGATTTTGAAAATTCTAGAGAGAATTTTAAAAGCTTCAACAGAATTTCAACAATTTTGAGAGGGATTTGAAAAGTTTCAATGGGAATGGGAAGAATTGGGACAAAAATTGGAAAATTTTTAAGGGACTTTGAAAAAATTTCAACTGGAATTTTAGCAATTTTTTGACGTGAAATTGTAAACATGTGGCCATGGATTTTGAAAATTCTAGAGAGAATTTTAAAAGCTTCAACAGAATTTCAACAATTTTGAGAGGGATTTGAAAAGTTTCAATGGGAATGGGAAGAATTGGGACAAAAATTGGAAAATTTTTAAGGGACTTTGAAAAAATTTCAACTGGAATTTTAGCCATTTTTTGACGTGAAATTGTAAACATGTGGACATGGATTTTGAAAATTCTAGAGAGAATTTTAAAAGCTTCAAGAGAATTTCAACAATTTTGAGAGGGATTTGAAAAGTTTCAATGGGAATGGGAAGAATTGGGACAAAAATTGGAAAATTTTTAAGGGACTTTGAAAACATTTCAACTGGAATTTTAGCCATTTTTTGACGTGAAATTGTAAACATGTGGCCATGGATTTTGAAAATTCTAGAGAGAATTTAAAAGCTTCAAGAGAATTTCAACAATTTTGAGAGGGATTTGAAAAGTTTCAATGGGAATGGGAAGAATTGGGACAAAAATTGGAAAATTTTTAAGGGACTTTGAAAACATTTCAACTGGAATTTTAGCCATTTTTTGACGTGAAATTGTAAACATGTGGACATGGATTTTGAAAATTCTAGAGAGAATTTTAAAAGCTTCAAGAGAATTTCAACAATTTTGAGAGGGATTTGAAAATTTTCAATGGGAATGGGAAGAATTGGGACAAAAATTGGAAAATTTTTAAGGGACTTTGAAAAAATTTCAACTGGAATTTTAGCCATTTTTTGTCGTGAAATTGTAAACATGTGGCCATGGATTTTGAAAATTCTAGAGAGAATTTTAAAAGCTTCAACAGAATTTCAACAATTTTGAGAGGGATTTGAAAAGTTTCAATGGGAATGGGAAGAATTGGGACAAAAATTGGAAAATTTTTAAGGGACTTTGAAAAAATTTCAACTGGAATTTTAGCCATTTTTTGACGTGAAATTGTAAACATGTGGCCATGGATTTTGAAAATTCTAGAGAGAATTTTAAAAGCTTCAACAGAATTTCAACAATTTTGAGAGGGATTTGAAAAGTTTCAATGGGAATGGGAAGAATTGGGACAAAAATTGGAAAATTTTTAAGGGACTTTGAAAAAATTTCAACTGGAATTTTAGCCATTTTTTGACGTGAAATTGTAAACATGTGGCCATGGATTTTGAAAATTCTAGAGAGAATTTTAAAAGCTTCAAGAGAATTTCAACAATTTTGAGAGGGATTTGAAAAGTTTCAATGGGAATGGGAAGAATTGGGACAAAAATTGGAAAATTTTTAAGGGACTTTGAAAAAATTTCAACTGGAATTTTAGCCATTTTTTTGACGTGAAATTGTAAACATGTGGCCATGGATTTTGAAAATTCTAGAGAGAATTTAAAAGCTTCAAGAGAATTTCAACAATTTTGAGAGGGATTTGAAAAGTTTCAATGGGAATGGGAAGAATTGGGACAAAAATTGGAAAAATTTTTAAGGGACTTTGAAAAAATTTCAACTGGAATTTTAGCATTTTTTTGACGTGAAATTGTAAACATGTTGAAGTGGATTTTGAAAATTCTAGAGAGAATTTTGAAAGCTTCAAGAGAATTTCAACAATTTTGAGAGGGATTTGAAAAGTTTCAATGGGAATGGGAAGAATTGGGACAAAAATTGGAAAATTTTTAAGGGACTTTGAAAAAATTTCAACTGGAATTTTACATTTTTTGTCGTGAAATTGTAAACATGTGGACATGGATTTTGAAAATTCTAGAGAGAATTTTAAAAGCTTCAACAGAATTTCAACAATTTTGAGAGGGATTTGAAAAGTTTCAATGGGAATGGGAAGAATTGGGACAAAAATTGGAAAATTTTTAAGGGACTTTGAAAAAATTTCAACTGGAATTTTAGCCATTTTTTGACGTGAAATTGTAAACATGTGGACATGGATTTTGAAAATTCTAGAGAGAATTTTAAAAGCTTCAAGAGAATTTCAACAATTTTGAGAGGGATTTGAAAAGTTTCAATGGGAATGGGAAGAATTGGGACAAAAATTGGAAAATTTTTAAGGGACTTTGAAAACATTTCAACTGGAATTTTAGCCATTTTTTGACGTGAAATTGTAAACATGTGGCCATGGATTTTGAAAATTCTAGAGAGAATTTAAAAGCTTCAAGAGAATTTCAACAATTTTGAGAGGGATTTGAAAAGTTTCAATGGGAATGGGAAGAATTGGGACAAAAATTGGAAATTTTTAAGGGACTTTGAAAACATTTCAACTGGAATTTTAGCTTTTTTTTGACGTGAAATTGTAAACATGTGGACATGGATTTTGAAAATTCTAGAGAGAATTTTAAAAGCTTCAAGAGAATTTCAACAATTTTGAGAGGGATTTGAAAATTTTCAATGGGAATGGGAAGAATTGGGACAAAAATTGGAAAATTTTTAAGGGACTTTGAAAAAATTTCAACTGGAATTTTAGCCATTTTTTGTCGTGAAATTGTAAACATGTGGCCATGGATTTTGAAAATTCTAGAGAGAATTTTAAAAGCTTCAACAGAATTTCAACAATTTTGAGAGGGATTTGAAAAGTTTCAATGGGAATGGGAAGAATTGGGACAAAAATTGGAAAATTTTTAAGGGACTTTGAAAAAATTTCAACTGGAATTTTAGCCATTTTTTGACGTGAAATTGTAAACATGTGGCCATGGATTTGAAAATTCTAGAGAGAATTTTAAAAGCTTCAACAGAATTTCAACAATTTTGAGAGGGATTTGAAAAGTTTCAATGGGAATGGGAAGAATTGGGACAAAAATTGGAAAATTTTTAAGGGACTTTGAAAAAATTTCAACTGGAATTTTAGCCATTTTTTAATGTGAAATTGTAAACATGTGGACATGGATTTTGAAAATTCTAGAGAGAATTTTAAAAGCTTCAACAGAATTTCTACAATTTTGAGAGGGATTTGAAAAGTTTCAATGGGAATGGGAAGAATTGGGACAAAAATTGGAAAATTTTTAAGGGACTTTGAAAAAATTTCAACTGGAATTTTAGCCATTTTTTGACGTGAAATTGTAAACATGTGGCCATGGATTTTGAAAATTCTAGAGAGAATTTTAAAAGCTTCAACAGAATTTCAACAATTTTGAGAGGGATTTGAAAAGTTTCAATGGGAATGGGAAGAATTGGGACAAAAATGGGAAAATTTTTAAGGGACTTTGGAAAAAATTTCAACTGGAATTTTAGCCATTTTTTGACGTGAAATTGTAAACATGTGGCCATGGATTTTGAAAATTCTAGAGAGAATTTAAAAGCTTCAAGAGAATTTCAACAATTTTGAGAGGGATTTGAAAAGTTTCACTGGGAATGGGAAGAATTGGGACAAAAATTGGAAAATTTTTAAGGGACTTTGAAAAAATTTCAACTGGAATTTTAGCTATTTTTTGACGTGAAATTGTAAACATGTGGCCATGGATTTTGAAAATTCTAGAGAGAATTTTAAAAGCTTCAAGAGAATTTCAACAATTTTGAGAGGGATTTGAAAAGTTTCAATGGGAATGGGAAGAATTGGGACAAAAATTGGAAAATTTTTAAGGGACTTTGAAAACATTTCAACTGGAATTTTAGCCATTTTTTTATGTGAAATTGTAAACATGTGGACATGGATTTTGAAAATTCTAGAGAGAATTTTAAAAGCTTCAAGAGAATTTCAACAATTTTGAGAGGGATTTGAAAAGTTTCAATGGGAATGGGAAGAATTGGGACAAAAATTGGAAAATTTTTAAGGGACTTTGAAAACATTTCAACTGGAATTTTAGCCATTTTTTGACGTGAAATTGTAAACATGTGGCCATGGATTTTGAAAATTCTAGAGAGAATTTTAAAAGCTTCAAGAGAATTTCAACAATTTTGAGAGGGATTTGAAAAGTTTCAATGGGAATGGGAAGAATTGGGACAAAAATTGGAAAATTTTTAAGGGACTTTGAAAACATTTCAACTGGAATTTTAGCAATTTTTTGACGTGAAATTGTAAACACGTGGACATGGATTTTGAAAATTCTAGAGAGAATTTTAAAAGCTTCAAGAGAATTTCAACAATTTTGAGAGGGATTTGAAAAGTTTCAATGGGAATGGGAAGAATTGGGACATAAATTGGAAAATTTTGAAGGGACTTTGAAAAAATTTCAACTGGAATTTTAGCCATTTTTTGACGTGAAATTGTAAACATGTTGAAGTGGATTTTGAAAATTCTAGAGAGAATTTTAAAAGCTTCAAGAGAATTTCAACAATTTTGAGAGGGATTTGAAAAGTTTCAATGGGAATGGGAAGAATTGGGACAAAAATTGGAAAATTTTTAAGGGACTTTGAAAAAATTTCAACTGGAATTTTAGCCATTTTTTGTCGTGAAATTGTAAACATGTGGACATGGATTTTGAAAATTCTAGAGAGAATTTTAAAAGCTTCAACAGAATTTCAACAATTTTGAGAGGGATTTGAAAAGTTTCAATGGGAATGGGAAGAATTGGGACAAAAATTGGAAAATTTTTAAGGGACTTTAAAAAAATTTCAACTGGAATTTTAGCAATTTTTTGACGTGAAATTGTAAACATGTGGCCATGGATTTTGAAAATTCTAGAGAGAATTTTAAAAGCTTCAACAGAATTTCAACAATTTTGAGAGGGATTTGAAAAGTTTCAATGAGAATGGGAAGAATTGGGACAAAATTGGAAAATTTTTAAGGGACTTTGAAAAAATTTCAACTGGAATTTTAGCCATTTTTTGACGTGAAATTGTAAACATGTTGAAGTGGATTTTGAAAATTCTAGAGAGAATTTTAAAAGCTTCAAGAGAATTTCAACAATTTTGAGAGGGATTTGAAAAGTTTCAATGGGAATGGGAAGAATTGGGACAAAAATTGGAAAATTTTTAAGGGACTTTGAAAAAATTTCAACTGGAATTTTAGCCATTTTTTTATGTGAAATTGTAAACATGTGGACATGGATTTTGAAAATTCTAGAGAGAATTTTAAAAGCTTCAACAGAATTTCAACAAATTTGAGAGGGATTTGAAAAGTTTCAATGGGAATGGGAAGAATTGGGACAAAAATGGGAAAATTTTGAAGGGACTTTGAAAAAATTTCAACTGGAATTTTAGCCATTTTTTGACGTGAAATTGTAAACATGTGGCCATGGATTTTGAAAATTCTAGAGAGAATTTTAAAAGCTTCAAGAGAATTTCAACAATTTTGAGAGGGATTTGAAAAGTTTCAATGGGAATGGGAAGAATTGGGACAAAAATTGGAAAATTTTTAAGGGACTTTGAAAAAATTTCAACTGGAATTTTAGCCATTTTTTGTCGTGAAATTGTAAACATGTGGACATGGATTTTGAAAATTCTAGAGAGAATTTTAAAAGCTTCAACAGAATTTCAACAATTTTGAGAGGGATTTGAAAAGTTTCAATGGGAATGGGAAGAATTGGGACAAAAATTGGAAAATTTTTAAGGGACTTTAAAAAAATTTCAACTGGAATTTTAGCAATTTTTGACGTGAAATTGTAAACATGTGGCCATGGATTTTGAAAATTCTAGAGAGAATTTTAAAAGCTTCAACAGAATTTCAACAATTTTGAGAGGGATTTGAAAAGTTTCAATGGGAATGGGAAGAATTGGGACAAAAATTGGAAAATTTTTAAGGGACTTTGAAAAAATTTCAACTGGAATTTTAGCCATTTTTTGACGTGAAATTGTAAACATGTTGAAGTGGATTTTGAAAATTCTAGAGAGAATTTTAAAAGCTTCAAGAGAATTTCAACAATTTTGAGAGGGATTTGAAAAGTTTCAATGGGAATGGGAAGAATTGGGACAAAAATTGGAAAATTTTTAAGGGACTTTGAAAAAATTTCAACTGGAATTTTAGCCATTTTTTTATGTGAAATTGTAAACATGTGGACATGGATTTTGAAAATTCTAGAGAGAATTTTAAAAGCTTCAACAGAATTTCAACAATTTTGAGAGGGATTTGAAAAGTTTCAATGGGAATGGGAAGAATTGGGACAAAAATGGGAAAATTTTTAAGGAACTTTGAAAAAATTTCAACTGGAATTTTAGCCATTTTTTGACGTGAAATTGTAAACATGTGGCCATGGATTTTGAAAATTCTAGAGAGAATTTTAAAAGCTTCAACAGAATTTCAACAATTTTGAGAGGGATTTGAAAAGTTTCAATGGGAATGGGAAGAATTGGGACAAAAATTGGAAAATTTTTAAGGGACTTTGAAAAAATTTCAACTGGAATTTTAGCCATTTTTTGACGTGAAATTGTAAACATGTGGACATGGATTTTGAAAATTCTAGAGAGAATTTTAAAAGCTTCAACAGAATTTCAACAATTTTGAGAGGGATTTGAAAAGTTTCAATGGGAATGGGAAGAATTGGGACAAAAATTGGAAAATTTTTAAGGGACTTTGAAAACATTTCAACTGGAATTTTAGCCATTTTTGACGTGAAATTGTAAACATGTGGCCATGGATTTTGAAAATTCTAGAGAGAATTTTAAAAGCTTCAAGAGAATTTCAACAATTTTGAGAGGGATTTGAAAAGTTTCAATGGGAATGGGAAGAATTGGGACAAAAATTGGAAAATTTTTAAGGGACTTTGAAAACATTTCAACTGGAATTTTAGCATTTTTTTGACGTGAAATTGTAAACACGTGGACATGGATTTTGAAAATTCTAGAGAGAATTTTAAAAGCTTCAAGAGAATTTCAACAATTTTGAGAGGGATTTGAAAAGTTTCAATGGGAATGGGAAGAATTGGGACAAAAATTGGAAAATTTTTAAGGGACTTTGAAAAAATTTCAACTGGAATTTTAGCCATTTTTTGACGTGAAATTGTAAACATGTTGAAGTGGATTTTGAAAATTCTAGAGAGAATTTTAAAAGCTTCAAGAGAATTTCAACAATTTTGAGAGGGATTTGAAAAGTTTCAATGGGAATGGGAAGAATTGAGACAAAAATTGGAAAATTTTTAAGGGACTTTGAAAAAATTTCAACTGGAATTTTAGCCATTTTTTGTCGTGAAATTGTAAACATGTGGACATGGATTTTGAAAATTCTAGAGAGAATTTTAAAAGCTTCAACAGAATTTCAACAATTTTGAGAGGGATTTGAAAAGTTTCAATGGGAATGGGAAGAATTGGGACAAAAATTGGAAAATTTTTAAGGGACTTTAAAAAAATTTCAACTGGAATTTTAGCAATTTTTTGACGTGAAATTGTAAACATGTGGCCATGGATTTTGAAAATTCTAGAGAGAATTTTAAAAGCTTCAACAGAATTTCAACAATTTTGAGAGGGATTTGAAAAGTTTCAATGGGAATGGGAAGAATTGGGACAAAAATTGGAAATTTTTTAAGGGACTTTGAAAAAATTTCAACTGGAATTTTAGCCATTTTTTTATGTGAAATTGTAAACATGTGGACATGGATTTTGAAAATTCTAGAGAGAATTTTAAAAGCTTCAACAGAATTTCAACAATTTTGAGAGGGATTTGAAAAGTTTCAATGGGAATGGGAAGAATTGGGACAAAAATTGGAAAATTTTTAAGGGACTTTGAAAACATTTCAACTGGAATTTTAGCCATTTTTTGATGTGAAATTGTAAACATGTGGACATGGATTTTGAAAATTCTAGAGAGAATTTTAAAAGCTTCAACAGAATTTCAACAATTTTGAGAGGGATTTGAAAAGTTTCAATGGGAATGGGAAGAATTGGGACAAAAATGGGAAAATTTTTAAGGGACTTTGAAAAAATTTCAACTGGAATTTTAGCCATTTTTTGACGTGAAATTGTAAACATGTGGCCATGGATTTTGAAAATTCTAGAGAGAATTTAAAAGCTTCAAGAGAATTTCAACAATTTTGAGAGGGATTTGAAAAGTTTCAATGGGAATGGGAAGAATTGGGACAAAAATTGGAAAATTTTTAAGGGACTTTGAAAAAATTTCAACTGGAATTTAGCCATTTTTTGACGTGAAATTGTAAACATGTGGCCATGGATTTTGAAAATTCTAGAGAGAATTTTAAAAGCTTCAAGAGAATTTCAACAATTTTGAGAGGGATTTGAAAAGTTTCAATGGGAATGGGAAGAATTGGGACAAAAATTGGAAAATTTTTAAGGGACTTTGAAAAAATTTCAACTGGAATTTTAGCCATTTTTTGACGTGAAATTGTAAACATGTGGACATGGATTTTGAAAATTCTAGAGAGAATTTAAAAGCTTCAACAGAATTTCTACAATTTTGAGAGGGATTTGAAAAGTTTCAATGGGAATGGGAAGAATTGGGACAAAAATTGGAAAATTTTTAAGGGACTTTGAAAAAATTTCAACTGGAATTTTAGCCATTTTTTGACGTGAAATTGTAAACATGTGGCCATGGATTTTGAAAATTCTAGAGAGAATTTTAAAAGCTTCAAGAGAATTTCAACAATTTTGAGAGGGATTTGAAAAGTTTCAATGGGAATGGGAAGAATTGGGACAAAAATTGGAAAATTTTTAAGGGACTTTGAAAAAATTTCAACTGGAATTTTAGCCATTTTTTGACGTGAAATTGTAAACATGTGGCCATGGATTTTGAAAATTCTAGAGAGAATTTAAAAGCTTCAAGAGAATTTCAACAATTTTGAGAGGGATTTGAAAAAGTTTCAATGGGAATGGGAAGAATTGGGACAAAAATTGGAAAATTTTTAAGGGACTTTGAAAAAATTTCAACTGGAATTTTAGCCATTTTTTTATGTGAAATTGTAAACATGTGGCCATGGATTTTGAAATTCTAGAGAGAATTTAAAAGCTTCAAGAGAATTTCAACAATTTTGAGAGGGATTTGAAAAGTTTCAATGGGAATGGGAAGAATTGGGACAAAAATTGGAAAATTTTTAAGGGACTTTGAAAAAATTTCAACTGGAATTTTAGCATTTTTTTGACGTGAAATTGTAAACATGTGGACATGGATTTTGAAAATTCTAGAGAGAATTTTAAAAGCTTCAAGAGAATTTCAACAATTTTGAGAGGGATTTGAAAAGTTTCAATGGGAATGGGAAGAATTGGGACAAAAATTGGAAAATTTTGAAGGGACTTTGAAAAAATTTCAACTGGAATTTTAGCCATTTTTTGATGTGAAATTGTAAACATGTGGACATGGATTTTGAAAATTCTAGAGAGAATTTTAAAAGCTTCTCAACAATTTTGAGAGGGATTTGAAAAGTTTCAATGGGAATGGGAAGAATTGGGACAAAAATTGGAAAATTTTTAAGGGACTTTGAAAAAATTTCAACTGGAATTTTAGCATTTTTTTGACTTGAAATTGTAAACATGTTGAAGTGGATTTTGAAAATTCTAGAGAGAATTTTAAAAGCTTCAACAGAATTTCAACAATTTTGAGAGGGATTTGAAAAGTTTCAATGGGAATGGGAAGAATTGGGACAAAAATTGGAAAATTTTTAAGGGACTTTGAAAAATTTCAACTGGAATTTTAGCCATTTTTTGACGTGAAATTGTAAACATGTGGACATGGATTTTGAAAATTCTAGAGAGAATTTTAAAAGCTTCAAGAGAATTTCAACAATTTTGAGAGGGATTTGAAAAGTTTCAATGGGAATGGGAAGAATTGGGACAAAAATTGGAAAATTTTTAAGGGACTTTGAAAAAATTTCAACTGGAATTTTAGCCATTTTTTTATGTGAAATTGTAAACATGTGGCCATGGATTTTGAAAATTCTAGAGAGAATTTTAAAAGCTTCAACAGAATTTCAACAATTTTGAGAGGGATTTGAAAAGTTTCAATGGGAATGGGAAGAATTGGGACAAAAATGGGAAAATTTTTAAGGGACTTTGAAAAAATTTCAACTGGAATTTTAGCCATTTTTTTATGTGAAATTGTAAACATGTGGCCATGGATTTTGAAAATTCTAGAGAGAATTTTAAAAGCTTCAAGAGAATTTCAACAATTTTGAGAGGGATTTGAAAAGTTTCAATGGGAATGGGAAGAATTGGGACAAAAATTGGAAAATTTTTAAGGGACTTTGAAAAAATTTCAACTGGAATTTTAGCATTTTTTTGACGTGAAATTGTAAACATGTTGAAGTGGATTTTGAAAATTCTAGAGAGAATTTAAAGCTTCAAGAGAATTTCAACAATTTTGAGAGGGATTTTGAAAAGTTCAATGGGAATGGGAAGAATTGGGACAAAAATTGGAAAATTTTTAAGGGACTTTGAAAAAATTTCAACTGGAATTTTAGCCATTTTTTATGTGAAATTGTAAACATGTGGCCATGGATTTTGAAAATTCTAGAGAGAATTTTAAAAGCTTCAACAGAATTTCAACAATTTTGAGAGGGATTTGAAAAGTTTCAATGGGAATGGGAAGAATTGGGACAAAAATTGGAAAATTTTTAAGGGACTTTGAAAAAATTTCAACTGGAATTTTAGCCATTATTTGACGTGAAATTGTAAACATGTGGACATGGATTTTGAAAATTCTAGAGAGAATTTAAAAGCTTCAAGAGAATTTCAACAATTTTGAGAGGGATTTGAAAGTTTCAATGGGAATGGGAAGAATTGGGACAAAAATTGGAAAATTTTTAAGGGACTTTGAAAAAATTTCAACTGGAATTTAGCCATTTTTGACGTGAAATTGTAAACATGTGGCCATGGATTTGAAAATTCTAGAGAGAATTTTTAAAGCTTCAAGAGAATTTCAACAATTTGAGAGGGATTTGAAAAGTTTCAATGGGAATGGGAAGAATTGGGACAAAAATTGGAAAATTTTTAAGGGACTTTGAAAAATTTCAACTGGAATTTTAGCCATTTTTTGACGTGAAATTGTAAACATGTGGACATGGATTTTGAAAATTCTAGAGAGAATTTTAAAAGCTTCAAGAGAATTTCAACAATTTTGAGAGGGATTTGAAAAGTTTCAATGGGAATGGGAAGAATTGGGACAAAAATTGGAAAATTTTTAAGGGACTTTGAAAAAATTTCAACTGGAATTTTAGCCATTTTTTTATGTGAAATTGTAAACATGTGGACATGGATTTTGAAAATTCTAGAGAGAATTTTAAAAAGCTTCAAGAGAATTTCAACAATTTTGAGAGGGATTTGAAAAGTTTCAATGGGAATGGGAAGAATTGGGACAAAAATTGGAAATTTTTAAGGGACTTTGAAAAAATTTCAACTGGAATTTTAGCCATTTTTTGACGTGAAATTGTAAACATGTGGCCATGGATTTTGAAATTCTAGAGAGAATTTTAAAAGCTTCAACAGAATTTCAACAATTTTGAGAGGGATTTGAAAAGTTTCAATGGGAATGGGAAGAATTGGGACAAAAATGGGAAAATTTTTAAGGGACTTTGAAAAAATTTCAACTGGAATTTTAGCCATTTTTTTATGTGAAATTGTAAACATGTGGCCATGGATTTTGAAAATTCTAGAGAGAATTTAAAGCTTCAAGAGAATTTCAACAATTTTGAGAGGGATTTGAAAAGTTTCAATGGGAATGGGAAGAATTGGGACAAAAATTGGAAAATTTTTAAGGGACTTTGAAAAAATTTCAACTGGAATTTTAGCATTTTTTTGACGTGAAATTGTAAACATGTGGACATGGATTTTGAAAATTCTAGAGAGAATTTTAAAAGCTTCAAGAGAATTTCAACAATTTTGAGAGGGATTTGAAAAAGTTTCAATGGGAATGGGAAGAATTGGGACAAAAAATTGGAAAATTTTTAAGGGACTTTGAAAAAATTTCAAACTGGAATTTTAGCCATTTTTTGTCGTGAAATTGTAAACATGTGGACATGGATTTTGAAAATTCTAGAGAGAATTTTAAAAGCTTCAAGAGAATTTCAACAATTTTGAGAGGGATTTGAAAAGTTTCAATGGGAATGGGAAGAATTGGGACAAAAATTGGAAAATTTTTAAGGGACTTTGAAAAATTTCAACTGGAATTTTAGCCATTTTTTGACGTGAAATTGTAAACATGTGGACATGGATTTTGAAAATTCTAGAGAGAATTTTAAAAGCTTCAAGAGAATTTCAACCATTTTGAGAGGGATTTGAAAAGTTTCAATGGGAATGGGAAGAATTGGGACAAAAATTGGAAAATTTTTAAGGGACTTTGAAAACATTTCAACTGGAATTTTAGCCATTTTTTGACGTGAAATTGTAAACATGTGGACATGGATTTTGAAAATTCTAGAGAGAATTTTAAAAGCTTCAAGAGAATTTCAACAATTTTGAGAGGGATTTGAAAAGTTTCAATGGGAATGGGAAGAATTGGGACAAAAATTGGAAAATTTTTAAGGGACTTTGAAAACATTTCAACTGGAATTTTAGCCATTTTTTGACGTGAAATTGTAAACATGTGGACATGGATTTTGAAAATTCTAGAGAGAATTTTAAAAAGCTTCAAGAGAATTTCAACAATTTTGAGAGGGATTTGAAAAGTTTCAATGGGAATGGGAAGAATTGGGACAAAAATTGGAAAATTTTTAAGGGACTTTGAAAAATTTCAACTGGAATTTTAGCCATTTTTTGACGTGAAATTGTAAACATGTTGAAGTGGATTTTGAAAATTCTAGAGAGAATTTTAAAAGCTTCAAGAGGAATTTCAACAATTTTGAGAGGGATTTGAAAAGTTTCAATGGGAATGGGAAGAATTGGGACAAAAATTGGAAAATTTTTAAGGGACTTTGAAAAACATTTCCAACTGGAATTTTAGCCATTTTTTTATGTGAAATTGGAAACATGTGGCCATGGATTTTGAAAATTCTAGAGAGAATTTTAAAAGCTTCAAGAGAATTTCAACAATTTTGAGAGGGATTTGAAAAGTTTCAATGGGAATGGGAAGAATTGGGACAAAAATTGGAAAATTTTTAAGGGACTTTGAAAACATTCAACTGGAATTTTAGCCATTTTTTGACGTGAAATTGTAAACATGTGGACATGGATTTTGAAAATTCTAGAGAGAATTTTAAAAGCTTCAACAGAATTTCAACAATTTGAGAGGGATTTGAAAAGTTTCAATGGGAATGGGAAGAATTGGGACAAAAATTGGAAAATTTTTAAGGGACTTTGAAAACATTTCAACTGGAATTTTAGCCATTTTTTGACGTGAAATTGTAAACATGTGGCCATGGATTTGAAAATTCTAGAGAGAATTTTAAAAGCTTCAAGAGAATTTCAACAATTTTGAGAGGGATTTGAAAAGTTTCAATGGGAATGGGAAGAATTGGGACAAAAAATTGGAAAATTTTTAAGGGACTTTGAAAAAATTTCAACTGGAATTTTAGCCATTTTTTGACGTGAAATTGTAAACATGTGGACATGGATTTTGAAAATTCTAGAGAGAATTTTAAAAGCTTCAAGAGAATTTCAACAATTTTGAGAGGGATTTGAAAAGTTTCAATGGGAATGGGAAGAATTGGGACAAAAATTGGAAAATTTTTAAGGGACTTTGAAAACATTTCAACTGGAATTTTAGCCATTTTTTTATGTGAAATTGGAAACATGTGGCCATGGATTTTGAAAGTTCTAGAGAGAATTTAAAAGCTTCAAGAGAATTTCAACAATTTTGAGAGGGATTTGAAAAGTTTCAATGGGAATGGGAAGAATTGGGACAAAAATGGGAAAATTTTTAAGGGACTTTGAAAAAATTTCAACTGGAATTTTAGCATTTTTTGACGTGAAATTGTAAACATGTGGCCATGGATTTTGAAAATTCTAGAGAGAATTTTAAAAGCTTCAAGAGAATTTCAACAATTTTGAGAGGGATTTGAAAAGTTTCAATGGGAATGGGAAGAATTGGGACAAAAATTGGAAAATTTTTAAGGGACTTTGAAAAACATTTCAACTGGAATTTTAGCCATTTTTTGACGTGAAATTGTAAACATGTGGCCATGGATTTTGAAAATTCTAGAGAGAATTTTAAAAGCTTCAAGAGAATTTCAACAATTTTGAGAGGGATTTGAAAAGTTTCAATGGGAATGGGAAGAATTGGGACAAAAATTGGAAAATTTTTAAGGGACTTTGAAAAAATTTCAACTGGAATTTTAGCCATTTTTTGATGTGAAATTGTAAAACATGTGGACATGGATTTTGAAAATTCTAGAGAGAATTTTAAAAGTTTCAACAGAATTTCAACAATTTTGAGAGGGATTTGAAAAGTTTCAATGGGAATGGGAAGAATTGGGACAAAAATTGGAAAATTTTTAAGGGACTTTGAAAACATTTCAACTGGAATTTTAGCCATTTTTTGACGTGAAATTGTAAACATGTGGCCATGGATTTTGAAAATTCTAGAGAGAATTTTAAAAGCTTCAACAGAATTTCAACAATTTTGAGAGGGATTTGAAAAGTTTCAATGGGAATGGGAAGAATTGGGACAAAAATGGGAAAATTTTTAAGGGACTTTGAAAAAATTTCAACTGGAATTTTAGCCATTTTTTTATGTGAAATTGTAAACATGTGGCCATGGATTTTGAAAATTCTAGAGAGAATTTTAAAAGCTTCAAGAGAATTTCAACAATTTTGAGAGGGATTTGAAAAGTTTCAATGGGAATGGGAAGAATTGGGACAAAAATTGGAAAATTTTTAAGGGACTTTGAAAAAATTTCAACTGGAATTTTAGCAATTTTTTGACGTGAAATTGTAAACATGTTGAAGTGGATTTTGAAAATTCTAGAGAGAATTTTAAAAGCTTCAAGAGAATTTCAACAATTTTGAGAGGGATTTGAAAAGTTTCAATGGGAATGGGAAGAATTGGGACAAAAATTGGAAAATTTTTAAGGGACTTTGAAAAAATTTCAACTGGAATTTTAGCCATTTTTTGACGTGAAATTGTAAACATGTGGACATGGATTTTGAAAATTCTAGAGAGAATTTTAAAAGCTTCAAGAGAATTTCAACAATTTTGAGAGGGATTTGAAAAGTTTCAATGGGAATGGGAAGAATTGGGACAAAAATTGGAAAATTTTTAAGGGACTTTGAAAACATTTCAACTGGAATTTTAGCCATTTTTTGACGTGAAATTGTAAACATGTGGCCATGGATTTTGAAAATTCTAGAGAGAATTTTAAAAGCTTCAAGAGAATTTCAACAATTTTGAGAGGGATTTGAAAAGTTTCAATGGGAATGGGAAGAATTGGGACAAAAATTGGAAAATTTTTAAGGGACTTTGAAAAAATTTCAACTGGAATTGTAGCC
This sequence comes from Streptopelia decaocto, assembly GCF_964273445.1. Lineage (NCBI taxonomy): Eukaryota > Metazoa > Chordata > Aves > Columbiformes > Columbidae > Streptopelia > Streptopelia decaocto. The sequence continues at coordinate 145,244 of NW_028116229.1, forward strand.
ATTTTTTGACGTGAAATTGTAAACATGTGGACATGGATTTTGAAAATTCTAGAGAGAATTTTAAAAGCTTCAAGAGAATTTCAACCATTTTGAGAGGGATTTGAAAAGTTTCAATTGGAATGGGAAAGAATTGGGACAAAAATTGGAAAATTTTGAAGGGACTTTGAAAAAATTTCAACTGGAATTGTAGCCATTTTTTGACGTGAAATTGTAAACATGTGGACATGGATTTTGAAAATTCTAGAGAGAATTTTAAAAGCTTCAACAGAATCTCAACAATTTTGAGAGGGATTTGAAAAGTTTCAATGGGAATGGAAGAATTGGGACAAAATTGGAAAATTTTTAAGGGACTTTGAAAAAATTTCAACTGGAATTTTAGCCATTTTTTGACGTGAAATTGTAAACATGTGGACATGGATTTTGAAAATTCTAGAGAGAATTTTAAAAGCTTCAAGAGAATTTCAACAATTTTGAGAGGGATTTGAAAAGTTTCAATGGGAATGGGAAGAATTGGGACAGAAATTGGAAAATTTTTAAGGGACTTTGAAAAATTTCAACTGGAATTTTAGCATTTTTGACGTGAAATTGTAAACATGTGGACATGGATTTTGAAAATTCTGGAGAGAATTTTAAAAGCTTCAAGAGAATTTCAACAATTTTGAGAGGGATTTGAAAAGTTTCAATGGGAATGGGAAGAATTGGGACAAAAATTGGAAAATTTTTAAGGGACTTTGAAAAAATTTCAACTGGAATTTTAGCCATTTTTTGACGTGAAATTGTAAACATGTGGACATGGATTTTGAAAATTCTAGAGAGAATTTTAAAAGCTTCAAGAGAATTTCAACAATTTTGAGCGGGATTTGAAAAGTTTCAATGGGAATGGGAAGAATTGGGACAAAAATTGGAAAATTTTTAAGGGACTTTGAAAAAATTTCAACTGGAATTTTAGCCATTTTTTGACGTGAAATTGTAAACATGTGGACATGGATTTTGAAAATTCTAGAGAGAATTTTAAAAGCTTCAAGAGAATTTCAACAATTTTGAGAGGGATTTGAAAAGTTTCAATGGGAATGGGAAGAATTGGGACAAAAATTGGAAAATTTTTAAGGGACTTTGAAAAAATTTCAACTGGAATTTTAGCCATTTTTGACGTGAAATTGTAAACATGTGGACATGGATTTTGAAAATTCTAGAGAGAATTTTAAAAGCTTCAAGAGAATTTCAACAATTTTGAGAGGGATTTGAAAAGTTTCAATGGGAATGGGAAGAATTGGGACAAAAATTGGAAAATTTTTAAGGGACTTTGAAAAAATTTCAACTGGAATTTTAGCCCATTTTTTTACGTGAAATTGTAAACATGTGGACATGGATTTTGAAAATTCTAGAGAGAATTTTAAAAGCTTCAAGAGAATTTCAACCATTTTGAGAGGGATTTGAAAAGTTTCAATGGGCTTGGGAAGAATTGGGACAAAATTGAAAATTTTTAAGGGACTTTGAAAAAATTTCAACTGGAATTTTAGCCATTTTTTGACGTGAAATTGTAAACATGTTGAGACATGGATTTTGAAAATTCTAGAGAGAATTTTAAAAGCTTCAAGAGAATTTCAACAATTTTGAGAGGGATTTGAAAAGTTTCAATGGGAATGGGAAGAATTGGGACAAAAATTGGAAAATTTTTAAGGGACTTTGAAAAAATTTCAACTGGAATTTTAGCCATTTTTTGACGTGAAATTGTAAACATGTGGCCATGGATTTTGAAAATTCTAGAGAGAATTTTAAAAGCTTCAAGAGAATTTCAACAATTTTGAGAGGGATTTGAAAAGTTTCAATGGGAATGGGAAGAATTGGGACAAAAATTGGAAAATTTTTAAGGGACTTTGAAAAAATTTCAACTGGAATTTTAGCCATTTTTTTATGTGAAATTGTAAACATGTGGACATGGATTTTGAAAATTCTAGAGAGAATTTTAAAAGCTTCAAGAGAATTTCAACAATTTTGAGAGGGATTTGAAAAGTTTCAATGGGAATGGGAAGAATTGGGACAAAAATTGGAAAATTTTTAAGGGACTTTGAAAACATTTCAACTGGAATTTTAGCCATTTTTTGACGTGAAATTGTAAACATGTGGCCATGGATTTTGAAAATTCTAGAGAGAATTTTAAAAGCTTCAAGAGAATTTCAACAATTTTGAGAGGGATTTGAAAAGTTTCAATGGGAATGGGAAGAATTGGGACAAAAATTGGAAAATTTTTAAGGGACTTTGAAAAAATTTCAACTGGAATTGTAGCCATTTTTTGACGTGAAATTGTAAACATGTGGACATGGATTTTGAAAATTCTAGAGAGAATTTTAAAAGCTTCAAGAGAATTTCAACCATTTTGAGAGGGATTTGAAAAGTTTCAATTGGAATGGGAAGAATTGGGACAAAAATTGGAAAATTTTGAAGGGACTTTGAAAAAATTTCAACTGGAATTGTAGCCATTTTTTGACGTGAAATTGTAAACATGTGGACATGGATTTTGAAAATTCTAGAGAGAATTTTAAAAGCTTCAACAGAATCTCAACAATTTTGAGAGGGATTTGAAAAGTTTCAATGGGAATGGGAAGAATTGGGACAAAAATTGGAAAATTTTTAAGGGACTTTGAAAAAATTTCAACTGGAATTTTAGCCATTTTTTGACGTGAAATTGTAAACATGTGGACATGGATTTTGAAAATTCTAGAGAGAATTTTAAAAGCTTCAAGAGAATTTCAACAATTTTGAGAGGGATTTGAAAAGTTTCAATG
>NW_028116228.1:0-67158 GCF_964273445.1 Streptopelia decaocto
CATTGAAACTTTTCAAATCCCTCTCAAAATTGTTGAAATTCTGTTGAAGCTTTTAAAATTCTCTCTAGAATTTTCAAAATCCATGTCCACATGTTTACAATTTCACGTCAAAAAATGGCTAAAATTCCAGTTGAAATTTTTTCAAAGTCCCTTAAAAATTTTCCCATTTTTGTCCCAATTCTTCCCATTCCCATTGAAACTTTTCAAATCCCTCTCAAATTTTTGAAATTCTCTTGAAGCTTTTAAAATTCTCTCTAGAATTTTCCATATCCATGTCCACATGTTTACAATTTCACGTAAAAAAAATGCTAAAATTCCAGTTGAAATTTTTTCAAAGTCCCTTAAAAATTTTCCAATTTTTGTCCCAATTCTTCCCATTCCCATTGAAACTTTTCAAATCCCTCTCAAAATTGTTGAAATTCTCTTGAAGCTTTTAAAATTCTCTCTAGAATTTTCAAAATCCATGTCCACATGTTTACAATTTCACGTCAAAAAATGGCTAAAATTCCAGTTGAAATTTTTTCAAAGTCCCTTAAAAATTTTCCCATTTTTGTCCCAATTCTTCCCATTCCCATTGAAACTTTTCAAATCCCTCTCAAATTTTTGAAATTCTCTTGAAGCTTTTAAAATTCTCTCTAGAATTTTCCATATCCATGTCCACATGTTTACAATTTCACGTAAAAAAAATGCTAAAATTCCAGTTGAAATTTTTTCAAAGTCCCTGAAAAATTTTCCAATTTTTGTCCCAATTCTTTCCATTCCCATTGAAACTTTTCAAATCCCTCTCAAAATTGTTGAAATTCTGTTGAAGCTTTTAAAATTCTCTCTAGAATTTTCAAAATCCATGTCCACATGTTTACAATTTCACGTCAAAAAATGGCTAAAATTCCAGTTGAAATTTTTTCAAAGTCCCTTAAAAATTTTCCAATTTTTGTCCCAATTCTTCCCATTCCCATTGAAACTTTTCAAATCCCTCTCAAAATTGTTGAAATTCTCTTGAAGCTTTTAAAATTCTCTCTAGAATTTTCAAAATCCATGTCCACATGTTTACAATTTCACGTAACAAAATGGCTAAAATTCCAGTTGAAATTTTTTCAAAGTCCCTTAAAAATTTTCCAATTTTTGTCCCAATTCTTCCCATTCCCATTGAAACTTTTCAAATCCCTCTCAAAATTGTTGAAATTCTGTTGAAGCTTTTAAAATTCTCTCTAGAATTTTCAAAATCCATGGCCACATGTTTACAATTTCACGTCAAAAAATGGCTAAAATTCCAGTTGAAATTTTTTCAAAGTCCCTTAAAAATTTTCCCATTTTTGTCCCAATTCTTCCCATTCCCATTGAAACTTTTCAAATCCCTCTCAAATTTTTGAAATTCTATTGAAGCTTTTAAAATTCTCTCTAGAATTTTCCATATCCATGTCCACATGTTTACAATTTCACGTAAAAAAAATGCTAAAATTCCAGTTGCAATTTTTTCAAAGTCCCTGAAAAATTTTCCAATTTTTGTCCCAATTCTTCCCATTCCCATTGAAACTTTGCAAATCCCTCTCAAAATTGTTGAAATTCTGTTGAAGCTTTAAAATTCTCTCTAGAATTTTCAAAATCCATGTCCACATGTTTACAATTTCACGTCAAAAAATGGCTAAAATTCCAGTTGAAATTTTTTCAAAGTCCCTTAAAAATTTTCCAATTTTTGTCCCAATACTTCCCATTCCCATTGAAACTTTGCAAATCCCTCTCAAAATTGTTGAAATTCTGTTGAAGCTTTTAAAATTCTCTCTAGAATTTTCAAAATCCATGTCCACATGTTTACAATTTCACGTCAAAAAATGGCTAAAATTCCAGTTGAAATTTTTTCAAAGTCCCTTAAAAATTTTCCAATTTTTGTCCCAATTCTTCCCATTCCCATTGAAACTTTTCAAATCCCTCTCAAAATTGTTGAAATTCTCTTGAAGCTTTTAAAATTCTCTCTAGAATTTTCAAAATCCATGGCCACATGTTTACAATTTCACGTCAAAAAATGGCTAAAATTCCAGTTGAAATTTTTTCAAAGTCCCTGAAAAATTTTCTAATTTTTGTCCCAATTCTTCCCATTCCCATTGAAACTTTTCAAATCCCTCTCAAAATTGTTGAAATTCTGTTGAAGCTTTTAAAATTCTCTCTAGAATTTTCAAAATCCATGTCCACATGTTTACAATTTCACGTCAAAAAATGGCTAAAATTCCAGTTGAAATTTTTTCAAAGTCCCTTAAAAATTTTCCCATTTTTGTCCCAATTCTTCCCATTCCCATTGAAACTTTTCAAATCCCTCTCAAATTTTTGAAATTCTCTTGAAGCTTTTAAAATTCTCTCTAGAATTTTCCATATCCATGTCCACATGTTTACAATTTCACGTAAAAAAAATGCTAAAATTCCAGTTGAAATTTTTTCAAAGTCCCTTAAAAATTTTCCAATTTTTGTCCCAATTCTTCCCATTCCCATTGAAACTTTTCAAATCCCTCTCAAAATTGTTGAAATTCTGTTGAAGCTTTTAAAATTCTCTCTAGAATTTTCAAAATCCATGTCCACATGTTTACAATTTCACGTCAAAAAATGGCTAAAATTCCAGTTGAAATTTTTTCAAAGTCCCTTAAAAATTTTCCCATTTTTGTCCCAATTCTTCCCATTCCCATTGAAACTTTTCAAATCCCTCTCAAAATTGTTGAAATTCTCTTGAAGCTTTTAAAATTCTCTCTAGAATTTTCAAAATCCATGGCCACATGTTTACAATTTCACGTCAAAAAATGGCTAAAATTCCAGTTGAAATTTTTTCAAAGTCCCTGAAAAATTTTCTAATTTTTGTCCCAATTCTTCCCATTCCCATTGAAACTTTTCAAATCCCTCTCAAAATTGTTGAAATTCTGTTGAAGCTTTTAAAATTCTCTCTAGAATTTTCAAAATCCATGTCCACATGTTTACAATTTCACGTCAAAAAATGGCTAAAATTCCAGTTGAAATTTTTTCAAAGTCCCTTAAAAATTTTCCCATTTTTGTCCCAATTCTTCCCATTCCCATTGAAACTTTTCAAATCCCTCTCAAATTTTTGAAATTCTCTTGAAGCTTTTAAAATTCTCTCTAGAATTTTCCATATCCATGTCCACATGTTTACAATTTCACGTAAAAAAAATGCTAAAATTCCAGTTGAAATTTTTTCAAAGTCCCTTAAAAATTTTCCAATTTTTGTCCCAATTCTTCCCATTCCCATTGAAACTTTTCAAATCCCTCTCAAAATTGTTGAAATTCTGTTGAAGCTTTTAAAATTCTCTCTAGAATTTTCAAAATCCATGTCCACATGTTTACAATTTCACGTCAAAAAATGGCTAAAATTCCAGTTGAAATTTTTTCAAAGTCCCTTAAAAATTTTCCAATTTTTGTCCCAATTCTTCCCATTCCCATTGAAACTTTTCAAATCCCTCTCAAATTTTTGAAATTCTCTTGAAGCTTTTAAAATTCTCTCTAGAATTTTCCATATCCATGTCCACATGTTTACAATTTCACGTCAAAAAATGGCTAAAATTCCAGTTGAAATTTTTTCAAAGTCCCTTAAAAATTTTCCAATTTTTGTCCCAATACTTCCCATTCCCATTGAAACTTTGCAAATCCCTCTCAAAATTGTTGAAATTCTGTTGAAGCTTTTAAAATTCTCTCTAGAATTTTCAAAATCCATGTCCACATGTTTACAATTTCACGTCAAAAAATGGCTAAAATTCCAGTTGAAATTTTTTCAAAGTCCCTTAAAAATTTTCCAATTTTTGTCCCAATTCTTCCCATTCCCATTGAAACTTTTCAAATCCCTCTCAAAATCGTTGAAATTCTCTTGAAGCTTTTAAAATTCTCTCTAGAATTTTCAAAATCCATGTCCACATGTTTACAATTTCACGTAACAAAATGGCTAAAATTCCAGTTGAAATTTTTTCAAAGTCCCTTAAAAATTTTCCAATTTTTGTCCCAATTCTTCCCATTCCCATTGAAACTTTTCAAATCCCTCTCAAAATTGTTGAAATTCTGTTGAAGCTTTTAAAATTCTCTCTAGAATTTTCAAAATCCATGGCCACATGTTTACAATTTCACGTCAAAAAATGGCTAAAATTCCAGTTGAAATTTTTTCAAAGTCCCTTAAAAATTTTCCCATTTTTGTCCCAATTCTTCCCATTCCCATTGAAACTTTTCAAATCCCTCTCAAATTTTTGAAATTCTCTTGAAGCTTTTAAAATTCTCTCTAGAATTTTCCATATCCATGTCCACATGTTTACAATTTCACGTAAAAAAAATGCTAAAATTCCAGTTGAAATTTTTTCAAAGTCCCTGAAAAATTTTCCCATTTTTGTCCCAATTCTTCCCATTCCCATTGAAACTTTTCAAATCCCTCTCAAAATTGTTGAAATTCTGTTGAAGCTTTTAAAATTCTCTCTAGAATTTTCAAAATCCATGTCCACATGTTTACAATTTCACGTCAAAAAATGGCTAAAATTCCAGTTGAAATTTTTTCAAAGTCCCTTAAAAATTTTCCAATTTTTGTCCCAATTCTTCCCATTCCCATTGAAACTTTTCAAATCCCTCTCAAAATTGTTGAAATTCTGTTGAAGCTTTTAAAATTCTCTCTAGAATTTTCAAAATCCATGTCCACATGTTTACAATTTCACGTCAAAAAATGGCTAAAATTCCAGTTGAAATTTTTTCAAAGTCCCTTAAAAATTTTCCAATTTTTGTCCCAATTCTTCCCATTCCCATTGAAACTTTTCAAATCCCTCTCAAAATTGTTGAAATTCTCTTGAAGCTTTTAAAATTCTCTCTAGAATTTTCAAAATCCATGGCCACATGTTTACAATTTCACGTCAAAAAATGGCTAAAATTCCAGTTGAAATTTTTTCAAAGTCCCCTAAAAATTTTCCAATTTTTGTCCCAATTCTTCCCATTCCCATTGAAACTTTTCAAATCCCTCTCAAAATTGTTGAAATTCTGTTGAAGCTTTTAAAATTCTCTCTAGAATTTTCAAAATCCATGTCCACATGTTTACAATTTCACGTCAAAAAATGGCTAAAATTCCAGTTGAAATTTTTTCAAAGTCCCTTAAAAATTTTCCAATTTTTGTCCCAATACTTCCCATTCCCATTGAAACTTTTCAAATCCCTCTCAAAATTGTTGAAATTCTCTTGAAGCTTTTAAAATTCTCTCTAGAATTTTCCATATCCATGGCCACATGTTTACAATTTCACGTCAAAAAATGGCTAAAATTCCAGTTGAAATTTTTTCAAAGTCCCTTAAAAATTTTCCAATTTTTGTCCCAATTCTTCCCATTCCCATTGAAACTTTTCAAATCCCTCTCAAAATTGTTGAAATTCTCTTGAAGCTTTTAAAATTCTCTCTAGAATTTTCAAAATCCATGTCCACATGTTTACAATTTCATGTCAAAAAATGGCTAAAATTCCAGTTGAAATTTTTTCAAAGTCCCTGAAAAATTTTCTAATTTTTGTCCCAATTCTTCCCATTCCCATTGAAACTTTTCAAATCCCTCTCAAAATTGTTGAAATTCTGTTGAAGCTTTTAAAATTCTCTCTAGAATTTTCAAAATCCATGTCCACATGTTTACAATTTCACGTCAAAAAATGGCTAAAATTCCAGTTGAAATTTTTTCATAGTCCCTTAAAAATTTTCCCATTTTTGTCCCAATTCTTCCCATTCCCATTGAAACTTTTCAAATCCCTCTCAAATTTTTGAAATTCTCTTGAAGCTTTTAAAATTCTCTCTAGAATTTTCCATATCCATGTCCACATGTTTACAATTTCACGTAAAAAAAATGCTAAAATTCCAGTTGAAATTTTTTCAAAGTCCCTGAAAAATTTTCCAATTTTTGTCCCAATTCTTCCCATTCCCATTGAAACTTTGCAAATCCCTCTCAAAATTGTTGAAATTCTGTTGAAGCTTTAAAATTCTCTCTAGAATTTTCAAAATCCATGTCCACATGTTTACAATTTCACGTCAAAAAATGGCTAAAATTCCAGTTGAAATTTTTTCAAAGTCCCTTAAAAATTTTCCAATTTTTGTCCCAATACTTCCCATTCCCATTGAAACTTTGCAAATCCCTCTCAAAATTGTTGAAATTCTCTTGAAGCTTTTAAAATTCTCTCTAGAATTTTCAAAATCCATGTCCACATGTTTACAATTTCACGTCAAAAAATGGCTAAAATTCCAGTTGAAATTTTTTCAAAGTCCCTTAAAAATTTTCCAATTTTTGTCCCAATTCTTCCCATTCCCATTGAAACTTTTCAAATCCCTCTCAAAATTGTTGAAATTCTCTTGAAGCTTTTAAAATTCTCTCTAGAATTTTCAAAATCCATGGCCACATGTTTACAATTTCACGTCAAAAAATGGCTAAAATTCCAGTTGAAATTTTTTCAAAGTCCCTTAAAAATTTTCCAATTTTTGTCCCAATTCTTCCAATTCCCATTGAAACTTTTCAAATCCCTCTCAAAATGGTTGAAATTCTCTTGAAGCTTTTAAAATTCTCTCTAGAATTTTCAAAATCCATGGCCACATGTTTACAATTTCACGTCAAAAAATGGCTAAAATTCCAGTTGAAATTTTTTCAAAGTCCCTTAAAAATTTTCCCATTTTTGTCCCAATTCTTCCCATTCCCATTGAAACTTTTCAAATCCCTCTCAAATTTTTGAAATTCTCTTGAAGCTTTTAAAATTCTCTCTAGAATTTTCCATATCCATGTCCACATGTTTACAATTTCACGTAAAAAAAATGCTAAAATTCCAGTTGAAATTTTTTCAAAGTCCCTGAAAAATTTTCCAATTTTTGTCCCAATTCTTCCCATTCCCATTGAAACTTTTCAAATCCCTCTCAAAATTGTTGAAATTCTGTTGAAGCTTTTAAAATTCTCTCTAGAATTTTCAAAATCCATGTCCACATGTTTACAATTTCACGTCAAAAAATGGCTAAAATTCCAGTTGAAATTTTTTCAAAGTCCCTTAAAAATTTTCCAATTTTTGTCCCAATTCTTCCCATTCCCATTGAAACTTTTCAAATCCCTCTCAAAATTGTTGAAATTCTCTTGAAGCTTTTAAAATTCTCTCTAGAATTTTCAAAATCCATGGCCACATGTTTACAATTTCACGTCAAAAAATGGCTAAAATTCCAGTTGAAATTTTTTCAAAGTCCCTGAAAAATTTTCTAATTTTTGTCCCAATTCTTCCCATTCCCATTGAAACTTTTCAAATCCCTCTCAAAATTGTTGAAATTCTGTTGAAGCTTTTAAAATTCTCTCTAGAATTTTCAAAATCCATGTCCACATGTTTACAATTTCACGTCAAAAAATGGCTAAAATTCCAGTTGAAATTTTTTCAAAGTCCCTTAAAAATTTTCCCATTTTTGTCCCAATTCTTCCCATTCCCATTGAAACTTTTCAAATCCCTCTCAAATTTTTGAAATTCTCTTGAAGCTTTTAAAATTCTCTCTAGAATTTTCCATATCCATGTCCACATGTTTACAATTTCACGTAAAAAAAATGCTAAAATTCCAGTTGAAATTTTTTCAAAGTCCCTTAAAAATTTTCCAATTTTTGTCCCAATTCTTCCCATTCCCATTGAAACTTTTCAAATCCCTCTCAAAATTGTTGAAATTCTGTTGAAGCTTTTAAAATTCTCTCTAGAATTTTCCATATCCATGTCCACATGTTTACAATTTCACGTCAAAAAATGGCTAAAATTCCAGTTGAAATTTTTTCAAAGTCCCTTAAAAATTTTCCAATTTTTGTCCCAATTCTTCCCATTCCCATTGAAACTTTTCAAATCCCTCTCAAAATTGTTGAAATTCTCTTGAAGCTTTTAAAATTCTCTCTAGAATTTTCAAAATCCATGTCCACATGTTTACAATTTCACGTCAAAAAATGGCTAAAATTCCAGTTGAAATTTTTTCAAAGTCCCTTAAAAATTTTCCAATTTTTGTCCCAATTCTTCCCATTCCCATTGAAACTTTTCAAATCCCTCTCAAAATTGTAGAAATTCTGTTGAAGCTTTTAAAATTCTCTCTAGAATTTTCAAAATCCATGTCCACATGTTTACAATTTCACGTCAAAAAATGGCTAAAATTCCAGTTGAAATTTTTTCAAAGTCCCTTAAAAATTTTCCCATTTTTGTCCCAATTCTTCCCATTCCCATTGAAACTTTTCAAATCCCTCTCAAATTTTTGAAATTCTCTTGAAGCTTTTAAAATTCTCTCTAGAATTTTCCATATCCATGTCCACATGTTTACAATTTCACGTCAAAAAATGGCTGAAATTCCAGTTGAAATTTTTTCAAAGTCCCTTAAAAATTTTCCAATTTTTGTCCCAATTCTTCCCATTCCCATTGAAACTTTTCAAATCCCTCTCAAATTTTTGAAATTCTCTTGAAGCTTTTAAAATTCTCTCTAGAATTTTCCATATCCATGTCCACATGTTTACAATTTCACGTAAAAAAATGCTAAAATTCCAGTTGAAATTTTTTCAAAGTCCCTTAAAAATTTTCCAATTTTTGTCCCAATTCTTCCCATTCCCATTGAAACTTTTCAAATCCCTCTCAAAATTGTTGAAATTCTGTTGAAGCTTTTAAAATTCTCTCTAGAATTTTCAAAATCCATGTCCACATGTTTACAATTTCACGTCAAAAAATGGCTAAAATTCCAGTTGAAATTTTTTCAAAGTCCCTTAAAAATTTTCCAATTTTTGTCCCAATTCTTCCCATTCCCATTGAAACTTTTCAAATCCCTCTCAAAATTGTTGAAATTCTGTTGAAGCTTTTAAAATTCTCTCTAGAATTTTCAAAATCCATGTCCACATGTTTACAATTTCACGTCAAAAAATGGCTAAAATTCCAGTTGAAATTTTTTCAAAGTCCCTTAAAAATTTTCCAATTTTTGTCCCAATTCTTCCCATTCCCATTGAAACTTTTCAAATCCCTCTCAAAATTGTTGAAATTCTGTTGAAGCTTTTAAAATTCTCTCTAGAATTTTCAAAATCCATGTCCACATGTTTACAATTTCACGTAAAAAAATGCTAAAATTCCAGTTGAAATTTTTTCAAAGTCCCTTAAAAATTTTCCAATTTTTGTCCCAATTCTTCCCATTCCCATTGAAACTTTTCAAATCCCTCTCAAAATTGTTGAAATTCTGTTAAAGCTTTTAAAATTCTCTCTAGAATTTTCAAAATCCATGTCCACATGTTTACAATTTCACGTCAAAAAATGGCTAAAATTCCAGTTGAAATTTTTTCAAAGTCCCTTAAAAATTTTCCAATTTTTGTCCCAATTCTTCCCATTCCCATTGAAACTTTTCAAATCCCTCTCAAAATTGTTGAAATTCTCTTGAAGCTTTTAAAATTCTCTCTAGAATTTTCAAAATCCATGGCCACATGTTTACAATTTCACGTCAAAAAATGGCTAAAATTCCAGTTGAAATTTTTTCAAAGTCCCTTAAAAATTTTCCAATTTTTGTCCCAATTCTTCCCATTCCCATTGAAACTTTTCAAATCCCTCTCAAAATGGTTGAAATTCTCTTGAAGCTTTTAAAATTCTCTCTAGAATTTTCAAAATCCATGTCCACATGTTTACAATTTCACGTCAAAAAATGGCTAAAATTCCAGTTGAAATTTTTTCAAAGTCCCTGAAAAATTTTCCAATTTTTGTCCCAATTCTTCCCATTCCCATTGAAACTTTTCAAATCCCTCTCAAAATTGTTGAAATTCTCTTGAAGCTTTTAAAATTCTCTCTAGAATTTTCAAAATCCATGGCCACATGTTTACAATTTCACGTCAAAAAATGGCTAAAATTCCAGTTGAAATTTTTTCAAAGTCCCTTAAAAATTTTCCAATTTTTGTCCCAATTCTTCCCATTCCCATTGAAACTTTTCAAATCCCTCTCAAAATTGTTGAAATTCTCTTGAAGCTTTTAAAATTCTCTCTAGAATTTTCAAAATCCATGTCCACATGTTTACAATTTCACGTCAAAAAATGGCTAAAATTCCAGCTGAAATTTTTTCAAAGTCCCTTAAAATTTTTCCAATTTTTGTCCCAATTCTTCCCATTCCCATTGAAACTTTTCAAATCCCTCTCAAAATTGTTGAAATTCTCTTGAAGCTTTTAAAATTCTCTCTAGAATTTTCAAAATCCATGTCCACATGTTTACAATTTCACGTCAAAAAATTGCTAAAATTCCAGTTGAAATTTTTTCAAAGTCCCTTAAAAATTTTCCAATTTTTGTCCCAATTCTTCCCATTCCCATTGAAACTTTTCAAATCTCCCTCTCAAAATTGTTGAAATTCTCTTGAAGCTTTTAAAATTCTCTCTAGAATTTTCAAAATCCATGGCCACATGTTTACAATTTCACGTCAAAAAATGGCTAAAATTCCAGTTGAAATTTTTTCAAAGTCCCTTAAAAATTTTCCCATTTTTGTCCCAATTCTTCCCATTCCCATTGAAACTTTTCAAATCCCTCTCAAAATTGTTGAAATTCTCCTGAAGCTTTTAAAATTCTCTCTAGAATTTTCAAAACCCATGTCCACATGTTTACAATTTCACGTCAAAAAATGGCTAAAATTCCAGTTGAAATTTTTTCAAAGTCCCTTAAAAATTTTCCAATTTTTGTCCCAATTCTTCCCATTCCCATTGAAACTTTTCAAATCCCTCTCAAAATTGTAGAAATTCTGTTGAAGCTTTTAAAATTCTCTCTAGAATTTTCAAAATCCATGTCCACATGTTTACAATTTCACGTCAAAAAATGGCTAAAATTCCAGTTGAAATTTTTCAAAGTCCCTTAAAAATTTTCCAATTTTTGTCCCAATTCTTCCCATTCCCATTGAAACTTTTCAAATCCCTCTCAAAATTGTAGAAATTCTGTTGAAGCTTTTAAAATTCTCTCTAGAATTTTCAAAATCCATGTCCACATGTTTACAATTTCACGTCAAAAAATGGCTAAAATTCCAGTTGAAATTTTTTCAAAGTCCCTTAAAAATTTTCCCATTTTTGTCCCAATTCTTCCCATTCCCATTGAAACTTTTCAAATCCCTCTCAAAATTGTTGAAATTCTCTTGAAGCTTTTAAAATTCTCTCTAGAACTTTCAAAATCCATGTCCACATGTTCACAATTTTACGTCAAAAAATTGCTAAAATTCCAGTTGAAATTTTTTCAAAGTCCCTTAAAAATGTTCCAATTTTTGTCCCAATTCTTTCCATTCCCATTGAAACTTTTCAAATCCCCCTCAAAATTGTTGAAATTCTCTTGAAGCTTTTAAAATTCTCTCTAGAATTTTCAAAATATATGGCCACATGTTTACAATTTCACGTAAAAAAATGGCTAAAATTCCAGTTGAAATTTTTTCAAAGTCCCTTAAAAATTTTCCAATTTTTGTCCCAATTCTTCCCATTCCCATTGAAACTTTTCAAATCCCTCTCAAAATTGTTGAAATTCTCTTGAAGCTTTTAAAATTCTCTCTAGAATTTTCAAAATCTATGGCCACATGTTTACAATTTCACATAAAAAAATGCTAAAAGTCCAGTTGAAATTTTTTCAAAGTCCCTTAAAAATTTTCCAATTTTTGTCCCAATTCTTCCCATTCCCATTGAAACTTTTCAAATCCCTCTCAAAATTGTTGAAATTCTCTTGAAGCTTTTAAAATTCTCTCTAGAATTTTCAAAATCCATGTCCACATGTTTACAATTTCACGTCAAAAAATGGCTAAAATTCCAGTTGACATTTTTTCAAAGTCCCTGAAAAATTTTCCAATTTTTGTCCCAATTCTTCCCATTCCCATTGAAACTTTTCAAATCCCTCTCAAATTTTTGAAATTCTCTTGAAGCTTTTAAAATTCTCTCTAGAATTTTCCATATCCATGTCCACATGTTTACAATTTCACGTAAAAAAAATGCTAAAATTCCAGTTGAAATTTTTTCAAAGTCCCTTAAAAATTTTCCAATTTTTGTCCCAATTCTTCCCATTCCCATTGAAACTTTTCAAATCCCTCTCAAAATTGTTGAAATTCTGTTGAAGCTTTTAAAATTCTCTCTAGAATTTTCAAAATCCATGTCCACATGTTTACAATTTCACGTCAAAAAATGGCTAAAATTCCAGTTGAAATTTTTTCAAAGTCCCTTAAAAATTTTCCAATTTTTGTCCCAATTCTTCCCATTCCCATTGAAACTTTTCAAATCCCTCTCAAAATTGTTGAAATTCTGTTGAAGCTTTTAAAATTCTCTCTAGAATTTTCAAAATCCATGTCCACATGTTTACAATTTCACGTCAAAAAATGGCTAAAATTCCAGTTGAAATTTTTTCAAAGTCCCTTAAAAATTTTCCAATTTTTGTCCCAATTCTTCCCATTCCCATTGAAACTTTTCAAATCCCTCTCAAAATTGTTGAAATTCTGTTGAAGCTTTTAAAATTCTCTCTAGAATTTTCAAAATCCATGTCCACATGTTTACAATTTCACGTAAAAAAAATGCTAAAATTCCAGTTGAAATTTTTTCAAAGTCCCTTAAAAATTTTCCAATTTTTGTCCCAATTCTTCCCATTCCCATTGAAACTTTTCAAATCCCTCTCAAAATTGTTGAAATTCTGTTAAAGCTTTTAAAATTCTCTCTAGAATTTTCAAAATCCATGTCCACATGTTTACAATTTCACGTCAAAAAATGGCTAAAATTCCAGTTGAAATTTTTTCAAAGTCCCTTAAAAATTTTCCAATTTTTGTCCCAATTCTTCCCATTCCCATTGAAACTTTTCAAATCCCTCTCAAAATTGTTGAAATTCTCTTGAAGCTTTTAAAATTCTCTCTAGAATTTTCAAAATCCATGGCCACATGTTTACAATTTCACGTCAAAAAATGGCTAAAATTCCAGTTGAAATTTTTTCAAAGTCCCTTAAAAATTTTCCAATTTTTGTCCCAATTCTTCCCATTCCCATTGAAACTTTTCAAATCCCTCTCAAAATGGTTGAAATTCTCTTGAAGCTTTTAAAATTCTCTCTAGAATTTTCAAAATCCATGTCCACATGTTTACAATTTCACGTCAAAAAATGGCTAAAATTCCAGTTGAAATTTTTTCAAAGTCCCTGAAAAATTTTCCAATTTTTGTCCCAATTCTTCCCATTCCCATTGAAACTTTTCAAATCCCTCTCAAAATTGTTGAAATTCTCTTGAAGCTTTTAAAATTCTCTCTAGAATTTTCAAAATCCATGGCCACATGTTTACAATTTCACGTCAAAAAATGGCTAAAATTCCAGTTGAAATTTTTTCAAAGTCCCTTAAAAATTTTCCAATTTTTGTCCCAATTCTTCCCATTCCCATTGAAACTTTTCAAATCCCTCTCAAAATTGTTGAAATTCTCTTGAAGCTTTTAAAATTCTCTCTAGAATTTTCAAAATCCATGTCCACATGTTTACAATTTCACGTCAAAAAATGGCTAAAATTCCAGCTGAAATTTTTTCAAAGTCCCTTAAAATTTTTCCAATTTTTGTCCCAATTCTTCCCATTTTGAAACTTTTCAAATCCCTCTCAAAATTGTTGAAATTCTCTTGAAGCTTTAAAATTCTCTCTAGAATTTTCAAAATCCACTTCAACATGTTTACAATTTCACGTCAAAAAATTGCTAAAATTCCAGTTGAAATTTTTTCAAAGTCCCTGAAAAATTTCCCATTTTTGTCCCAATTCTTCCCCATTCCCATTGAAACTTTTCAAATCCCTCTCAAAATTGTTGAAATTCTCTTGAAGCTTTTAAAATTCTCTCTAGAATTTTCAAAATCCATGGCACATGTTTACAATTTCACGTCAAAAAATGGCTAAAATTCCAGTTGAAATTTTTCAAAGTCCCTTAAAAATTTTCCCATTTTTGTCCCAATTCTTCCCATTCCCATTGAAACTTTTCAAATCCCTCTCAAAATTGTTGAAATTCTCCTGAAGCTTTTAAAATTCTCTCTAGAATTTTCAAAACCCATGTCCACATGTTTACAATTTCACGTCAAAAAATGGCTAAAATTCCAGTTGAAATTTTTTCAAAGTCCCTTAAAAATTTTCCAATTTTTGTCCCAATTCTTCCCATTCCCATTGAAACTTTTCAAATCCCTCTCAAAATTGTAGAAATTCTGTTGAAGCTTTTAAAATTCTCTCTAGAATTTTCAAAATCCATGTCCACATGTTTACAATTTCACGTCAAAAAATGGCTAAAATTCCAGTTGAAATTTTTTCAAAGTCCCTTAAAAATTTTCCAATTTTTGTCCCAATTCTTCCCATTCCCATTGAAACTTTTCAAATCCCTCTCAAAATTGTAGAAATTCTGTTGAAGCTTTTAAAATTCTCTCTAGAATTTTCAAAATCCATGTCCACATGTTTACAATTTCACGTCAAAAAATGGCTAAAATTCCAGTTTGAAATTTTTTCAAAGTCCCTTAAAAATTTTCCCATTTTTGTCCCAATTCTTCCCATTCCCATTGAAACTTTTCAAATCCCTCTCAAAATTGTTGAAATTCTCTTGAAGCTTTTAAAATTCTCTCTAGAACTTTCAAAATCCATGTCCACATGTTCACAATTTTACGTCAAAAAATTGCTAAAATTCCAGTTGAAATTTTTTCAAAGTTCCCTTAAAATGTTCCAATTTTTGTCCCAATTCTTTCCATTCCCATTGAAACTTTTCAAATCCCCCTCAAAATTGTTGAAATTCTCTTGAAGCTTTTAAAATTCTCTCTAGAATTTTCAAAATATATGGCCACATGTTTACAATTTCACGTAAAAAAATGGCTAAAATTCCAGTTGAAATTTTTTCAAAGTCCCTTAAAAATTTTCCAATTTTGTCCCAATTCTTCCCATTCCCATTGAAACTTTTCAAATCCCTCTCAAATTGTTGAAATTCTCTTGAAGCTTTTAAAATTCTCTCTAGAATTTTCAAAATCTATGGCCACATGTTTACAATTTCACAATAAAAAAATGCTAAAAGTCCAGTTGAAATTTTTTCAAAGTCCCTTAAAAATTTTCCAATTTTTGTCCCAATTCTTCCCATTCCCATTGAAACTTTTCAAATCCCTCTCAAAATTGTTGAAATTCTCTTGAAGCTTTTAAAATTCTCTCTAGAATTTTCAAAATCCATGTCCACATGTTTACAATTTCACGTCAAAAAATGGCTAAAATTCCAGTTGACATTTTTTCAAAGTCCCTGAAAAATTTTCCAATTTTTGTCCCAATTCTTCCCATTCCCATTGAAACTTTTCAAATCCCTCTCAAAATTGTTGAAATTCTGTTGAAGCTTTTAAAATTCTCTCTAGAATTTTCAAAAACCATGTCCACATGTTTACAATTTACGTCAAAAAATGCTAAAATTCCAGTTGAAATTTTTTCAAAGTCCCTTAAAAATTTTCCCATTTTTGTCCCAATTCTTCCCATTCCCATTGAAACTTTTCAAATCCCTCTCAAAATTGTTGAAATTCTGTTTAAGCTTTTAAATTCTCTCTAGAATTTTCAAAATCCATGTCCACATGTTTACAATTTCACGTCAAAAAATGGCTAAAATTCCAGTTGAAATTTTTTCAAAGTCCCTTAAAAATTTTCCAATTTTTGTCCCAATTCTTCCCATTCCCATTGAAACTTTTCAAATCCCTCTCAAATTGTTGAAATTCTGTTGAAGCTTTTAAAATTCTCTCTAGAATTTTCAAAATCCATGTCCACATGTTTACAATTTCACGTCAAAAAATGGCTAAAATTCCAGTTGAAATTTTTTCAAAGTCCCTTAAAAATTTTCCAATTTTTGTCCCAATTCTTCCCATTCCCATTGAAACTTTTCAAATCCCTCTCAAAATTGTTGAAATTCTCTTGAAGCTTTTAAAATTCTCTCTAGAATTTTCAAAATCCATGTCCACATGTTTACAATTTCACGTCAAAAAATGGCTAAAATTCCAGTTGAAATTTTTTCAAAGTCCCTGAAAAATTTTCCAATTTTTGTCCAATTCTTCCCATTCCCATTGAAACTTTTCAAATCCCTCTCAAAATTGTTGAAAATTCTCTTGAAGCTTTTAAAATTCTCTCTAGAATTTTCAAAATCCATGTCCACATGTTTACAATTTCACGTCAAAAAATGGCTAAAATTCCAGTTGAAATTTTTTCAAAGTCCCTTAAAAATTTTCCAATTTTTGTCCCAATTCTTCCCATTCCCATTGAAACTTTTCAAATCCCTCTCAAAATTGTTGAAATTCTCTTGAAGCTTTTAAAATTCTCTCTAGAATTTTCAAAATCCATGTCCACATGTTTACAATTTCACGTCAAAAAATGGCTAAAATTCCAGCTGAAATTTTTTCAAAGTCCCTTAAAAATTTTCCAATTTTTGTCCCAATTCTTCCCATTCCCATTGAAACTTTTCAAATCCCTCTCAAAATTGTTGAAATTCTCTTGAAGCTTTTAAAATTCTCTCTAGAATTTTCAAAATCCACTTCAACATGTTTACAATTTCACGTCAAAAAATTGCTAAAATTCCAGTTGAAATTTTTTCAAAGTCCCTGAAAAATTTTCCCATTTTTGTCCCAATTCTTCCCATTCCCATTGAAACTTTTCAAATCCCTCTCAAAATTGTTGAAATTCTCTTGAAGCTTTTAAAATTCTCTCTAGAATTTTCAAAATCCATGGCCACATGTTTACAATTTCACGTCAAAAATGGCTAAAATTCCAGTTGAAATTTTTTCAAAGTCCCTTAAAAATTTTCCCATTTTTGTCCCAATTCTTCCCATTCCCATTGAAACTTTTCAAATCCCTCTCAAAATTGTTGAAATTCTCCTGAAGCTTTTAAAATTCTCTCTAGAATTTTCAAAACCCATGTCCACATGTTTACAATTTCACGTCAAAAAATGGCTAAAATTCCAGTTGAAATTTTTTCAAAGTCCCTTAAAAATTTTCCAATTTTTGTCCCAATTCTTCCCATTCCCATTGAAACTTTTCAAATCCCTCTCAAAATTGTAGAAATTCTGTTGAAGCTTTTAAAATTCTCTCTAGAATTTTCAAAATCCATGTCCACATGTTTACAATTTCACGTCAAAAAATGGCTAAAATTCCAGTTGAAATTTTTTCAAAGTCCCTTAAAAATTTTCAATTTTGTCCAATTCTTCCCATTCCCATTGAAACTTTTCAAATCCCTCTCAAAATTGTAGAAATTCTGTTGAAGCTTTTAAAATTCTCTCTAGAATTTTCAAAATCCATGTCCACATGTTTACAATTTCACGTCAAAAAATGGCTAAAATTCCAGTTGAAATTTTTTCAAAGTCCCTTAAAAATTTTCCCATTTTTGTCCCAATTCTTCCCATTCCCATTGAAACTTTTCAAATCCCTCTCAAAATTGTTGAAATTCTCTTGAAGCTTTTTAAAATTCTCTCTAGAACTTTCAAAATCCATGTCCACATGTTCACAATTTTACGTCAAAAAATTGCTAAAATTCCAGTTGAAATTTTTTCAAAGTCCCTTAAAAATGTTCCAATTTTTGTCCCAATTCTTTCCATTCCCATGAAACTTTTCAAATCCCCCTCAAAATTGTTGAAATTCTCTTGAAGCTTTTAAAATTCTCTCTAGAATTTTCAAAATATGGCCACATGTTTACAATTTCACGTAAAAAAATGGCTAAAATTCCAGTTGAAATTTTTTCAAAGTCCCTTAAAAATTTTCCAATTTTGTCCCAATTCTTCCCATTCCCATTGAAACTTTCAAATCCCTCTCAAAATTGTTGAAATTCTCTTGAAGCTTTTAAAATTCTCTCTAGAATTTTCAAAATCTATGGCCACATGTTTACAATTTCACATAAAAAAATGCTAAAAGTCCAGTTGAAATTTTTCAAAGTCCCTTAAAAATTTTCCAATTTTTGTCCCAATTCTTCCCATTCCCATTGAAACTTTTCAAATCCCTCTCAAAATTGTTGAAATTCTCTTGAAGCTTTTAAAATTCTCTCTAGAATTTTCAAAATCCATGTCCACATGTTTACAATTTCACGTCAAAAAATGGCTAAAATTCCAGTTGACATTTTTTCAAAGTCCCTGAAAAATTTTCCAATTTTGTCCCAATTCTTCCCATTCCCATTGAAACTTTTCAAATCCCTCTCAAAATTGTTGAAATTCTGTTGAAGCTTTTAAAATTCTCTCTAGAATTTTCAAAATCCATGTCCACATGTTTACAATTTTACGTCAAAAAATGCTAAAATTCCAGTTGAAATTTTTCAAAGTCCCTTAAAAATTTTCCCATTTTTGTCCCAATTCTTCCCATTCCCATTGAAACTTTTCAAATCCCTCTCAAAATTGTTGAAATTCTGTTTAAGCTTTTAAAATTCTCTCTAGAATTTTCAAAATCCATGTCCACATGTTTACAATTTCACGTCAAAAAATGGCTAAAATTCCAGTTGAAATTTTTCAAAGTCCCTTAAAAATTTTCCAATTTTTGTCCCATTCTTCCCATTCCCATTGAAACTTTTCAAATCCCTCTCAAAATTGTTGAAATTCTGTTGAAGCTTTTAAAATTCTCTCTAGAATTTTCAAAATCCATGTCCACATGTTTACAATTTCACGTCAAAAAATGGCTAAAATTCCAGTTGAAATTTTTTCAAAGTCCCTTAAAAATTTTCCAATTTTTGTCCAATTCTTCCCATTCCCATTGAAACTTTTCAAATCCCTCTCAAAATTGTTGAAATTCTCTTGAAGCTTTTAAAATTCTCTCTAGAATTTTCAAAATCCATGTCCACATGTTTACAATTTCACGTCAAAAAATGGCTAAAATTCCAGTTGAAATTTTTTCAAAGTCCCTGAAAAATTTTCCAATTTTTGTCCCAATTCTTCCCATTCCCATTGAAACTTTTCAAATCCCTCTCAAAATTGTTGAAATTCTCTTGAAGCTTTTAAAATTCTCTCTAGAATTTTCAAAATCCATGTCCACATGTTTACAATTTCACGTCAAAAAATGGCTAAAATTCCAGTTGAAATTTTTTCAAAGTCCCTTAAAAATTTTCCAATTTTGTCCCAATTCTTCCCATTTCCCATTGAAACTTTTCAAATCCCTCTCAAAATTGTTGAAATTCTCTTGAAGCTTTTAAAATTCTCTCTAGAATTTTCAAAATCCATGTCCACATGTTTACAATTTCACGTCAAAAAATGGCTAAAATTCCAGCTGAAATTTTTCAAAGTCCCTTAAAAATTTTCCAATTTTTGTCCCAATTCTTCCCATTCCCATTGAAACTTTTCAAATCCCTCTCAAAATTGTTGAAATTCTCTTGAAGCTTTTAAAATTCTCTCTAGAATTTTCAAAATCCACTTCAACATGTTTACAATTTCACGTCAAAAAATTGCTAAAATTCCAGTTGAAATTTTTTCAAAGTCCCTTAAAATTTTCCCATTTTTGCCCAATTCCTCCCATTCCCATTGAAACTTTTCAAATCCCTCTCAAAATTGTTGAAATTCTCTTGAAGCTTTTAAAATTCTCTCTAGAATTTTCAAAATCCATGGCCACATGTTTACAATTTCACGTCAAAAAATGGCTAAAATTCCAGTTGAAATTTTTTCAAAGTCCCTTAAAAATTTTCCCATTTTTGTCCCAATTCTTCCCATTCCCATTGAAACTTTTCAAATCCCTCTCAAAATTGTTGAAATTCTCCTGAAGCTTTTAAAATTCTCTCTAGAATTTTCAAAATCCATGTCCACATGTTTACAATTTCACGTCAAAAAATGGCTAAAATTCCAGTTGAAATTTTTTCAAAGTCCCTTAAAAATTTTCCAATTTTTGTCCCAATTCTTCCCATTCCCATTGAAACTTTTCAAATCCCTCTCAAAATTGTAGAAATTCTGTTGAAGCTTTTAAAATTCTCTCTAGAATTTTCAAAATCCATGTCCACATGTTTACAATTTCACGTCAAAAAATGGCTAAAATTCCAGTTGAAATTTTTTCAAAGTCCCTTAAAAATTTTCCAATTTTTGTCCCAATTCTTCCCATTCCCATTGAAACTTTTCAAATCCCTCTCAAAATTGTAGAAATTCTGTTGAAGCTTTTAAAATTCTCTCTAGAATTTTCAAAATCCATGTCCACATGTTTACAATTTCACGTCAAAAAATGGCTAAAATTCCAGTTGAAATTTTTTCAAAGTCCCTTAAAAATTTTCCCATTTTTGTCCCAATTCTTCCCATTCCCATTGAAACTTTTCAAATCCCTCTCAAAATTGTTGAAATTCTCTTGAAGCTTTTAAAATTCTCTCTAGAACTTTCAAAATCCATGGCCACATGTTCACAATTTTACGTCAAAAAATTGCTAAAATTCCAGTTGAAATTTTTTCAAAGTCCTTAAAAATGTTCCAATTTTTGTCCCAATTCTTTCCATTCCCATTGAAACTTTTCAAATCCCCCTCAAAATTGTTGAAATTCTCTTGAAGCTTTTAAAATTCTCTCTAGAATTTTCAAAATATATGGCCACATGTTTACAATTTCACGTAAAAAAATGGCTAAAATTCCAGTTGAAATTTTTTCAAAGTCCCTTAAAAATTTTCCAATTTTTGTCCCAATTCTTCCCATTCCCATTGAAACTTTTCAAATCCCTCTCAAAATTGTTGAAATTCTCTTGAAGCTTTTAAAATTCTCTCTAGAATTTTCAAAATCTATGGCCACATGTTTACAATTTCACATAAAAAATTGCTAAAATTCCAGTTGAAATTTTTCAAAGTCCCTTAAAAATTTTCCAATTTTTGTCCCAATTCTTCCCATTCCCATTGAAACTTTTCAAATCCCTCTCAAAATTGTTGAAATTCTGTTGAAGCTTTTAAAATTCTCTCTAGAATTTTTCAAAATCCATGGCCACATGTTTACAATTTCACGTCAAAAAATGGCTAAAATTCCAGTTGAAATTTTTTCAAAGTCCCTTAAAAATTTTCCAATTTTTGTCCCAATTCTTCCCATTCCCATTGAAACTTTTCAAATCCCTCTCAAAATTGTTGAAATTCTGTTGAAGCTTTTAAAATTCTCTCTAGAATTTTCAAAATCCATGTCCACATGTTTACAATTTCACATAAAAAAATGCTAAAATTCCAGTTGAAATTTTTTCAAAGTCCCTTAAAAATTTTCCCATTTTTGTCCCAATTCTTCCCATTCCCATTGAAACTTTTCAAATCCCTCTCAAAATTGTTGAAATTCTCTTGAAGCTTTTAAAATTCTCTCTAGAATTTTCAAAACCCATGTCCACATGTTTACAATTTCACGTCAAAAAATGGCTAAAATTCCAGTTGAAATTTTTTCAAAGTCCCTTAAAATTTTCCAATTTTTATCCCAATTCTTCCCATTCCCATTGAAACTTTTCAAATCCCTCTCAAAATTGTTGAAATTCTCTTGAAGCTTTTAAAATTCTCTCTAGAATTTTCAAAATCCATGGCCACATGTTTACAATTTCACGTCAAAAAATGGCTAAAATTCCAGTTGAAATTTTTTCAAAGTCCCTTAAAAATTTTCCAATTTTTGTCCCAATTCTTCCCATTCCCATTGAAACTTTTCAAATCCCTCTCAAAATTGTTGAAATTCTGTTGAAGCTTTTAAAATTCTCTCTAGAATTTTCAAAATCCATGTCCACATGTTTACAATTTCACATAAAAAAATGCTAAAATTCCAGTTGAAATTTTTTCAAAGTCCCTTAAAAATTTTCCCATTTTTGTCCCAATTCTTCCCATTCCCATTGAAACTTTTCAAATCCCTCTCAAAATTGTTGAAATTCTCTTGAAGCTTTTAAAATTCTCTCTAGAATTTTCAAAACCCATGTCCACATGTTTACAATTTCACGTCAAAAAATGGCTAAAATTCCAGTTGAAATTTTTTCAAAGTCCCTTAAAAATTTTCCCATTTTTGTACCAATTCTTCCCATTCCCATTGAAACTTTTCAAATCCCTCTCAAAATTGTTGAAATTCTCTTGAAGCTTTTAAAATTCTCTCTAGAATTTTCAAAATCCATGTCCACATGTTTACAATTTCACGTCAAAAAATTGCTAAAATTCCAGTTGAAATTTTTTCAAAGTCCCTGAAAAATTTTCCAATTTTTGTCCCAATTCTTCCCATTCCCATTGAAACTTTTCAAATCCCTC
Source organism: Streptopelia decaocto (assembly GCF_964273445.1). Classification (NCBI taxonomy): domain Eukaryota; kingdom Metazoa; phylum Chordata; class Aves; order Columbiformes; family Columbidae; genus Streptopelia; species Streptopelia decaocto. Next base: position 22,127 of record NW_028116228.1, read on the forward strand.
TCAAAATTGTTGAAATTCTCTTGAAGCTTTTAAAATTCTCTCTAGAATTTTCAAAATCCATGTCCACATGTTTACAATTTCACGTAAAAAAATGGCTATAATTCCAGTTGAAATTTTTTCAAAGTCCCTTAAAAATTTTCCAATTTTTGTCCCAATTCTTCCCATTCCCATTGAAACTTTTCAAATCCCTCTCAAAATTGTTGAAATTCTCTTGAAGCTTTTAAAATTCTCTCTAGAATTTTCAAAATCCACTTCAACATGTTTACAATTTCACGTAAAAAAATGGCTAAAATTCCAGTTGAAATTTTTTCAAAGTCCCTGAAAAATTTTCCAATTTTTGTCCCAATTCCTCCCATTCCCATTGAAACTTTTCAAATCCCTCTCAAAATTGTTGAAATTCTCTTGAAGCTTTTAAAATTCTCTCTAGAATTTTCAAAATCCATGTCCACATGTTTACAATTTCACGTCAAAAAATGGCTAAAATTCCAGTTGACATTTTTTCAAAGTCCCTGAAAAATTTTCCAATTTTTGTCCCAATTCTTCCCATTCCCATTGAAACTTTTCAAATCCCTCTCAAAATTGTTGAAATTCTGTTGAAGCTTTTAAAATTCTCTCTAGAATTTTCAAAATCCATGTCCACATGTTTACAATTTCACATAAAAAAATGCTAAAATTCCAGTTGAAATTTTTTCAAAGTCCCTTAAAAATTTTCCCATTTTTGTCCCAATTCTTCCCATTCCCATTGAAACTTTTCAAATCCCTCTCAAAATTGTTGAAATTCTCTTGAAGCTTTTAAAATTCTCTCTAGAATTTTCAAAACCCATGTCCACATGTTTACAATTTCACGTCAAAAAATGGCTAAAATTCCAGTTGAAATTTTTTCAAAGTCCCTTAAAAATTTTCCAATTTTTATCCCAATTCTTCCCATTCCCATTGAAACTTTTCAAATCCCTCTCAAAATTGTTGAAATTCTCTTGAAGCTTTTAAAATTCTCTCTAGAATTTTCAAAATCCATGGCCACATGTTTACAATTTCACGTCAAAAAATGGCTAAAATTCCAGTTGAAATTTTTTCAAAGTCCCTTAAAAATTTTCCAATTTTTGTCCCAATTCTTCCCATTCCCATTGAAACTTTTCAAATCCCTCTCAAAATTGTTGAAATTCTCTTGAAGCTTTTAAAATTCTCTCTAGAATTTTCAAAATCCATGGCCACATGTTTACAATTTCACGTAAAAAAATGGCTATAATTCCAGTTGAAATTTTTTCAAAGTCCCTTAAAAATTTTCCAATTTTTGTCCCAATTCTTCCCATTCCCATTGAAACTTTTCAAATCCCTCTCAAAATTGTTGAAATTCTCTTGAAGCTTTTAAAATTCTCTCTAGAATTTTCAAAATCCACTTCAACATGTTTACAATTTCACGTCAAAAAATGGCTAAAATTCCAGTTGAAATTTTTTCAAAGTCCCTGAAAAATTTTCCAATTTTTGTCCCAATTCTTCCCATTCCCATTGAAACTTTTCAAATCCCTCTCAAAATTGTTGAAATTCTCTTGAAGCTTTTAAAATTCTCTCTAGAATTTTCAAAATCCATGGCCACATGTTTACAATTTCACGTCAAAAAATGGCTAAAATTCCAGTTGAAATTTTTTCAAAGTCCCTGAAAAATTTTCCAATTTTTGTCCCAATTCTTCCCATTCCCATTGAAACTTTTCAAATCCCTCTCAAAATTGTTGAAATTCTCTTGAAGCTTTTAAAATTCTCTCTAGAATTTTCAAAATCCATGTCCACATGTTTACAATTTCACGTAAAAAAATGGCTATAATTCCAGTTGAAATTTTTTCAAAGTCCCTGAAAAATTTTCCAATTTTTGTCCCAATTCTTCCCATTCCCATTGAAACTTTTCAAATCCCTCTCAAAATTGTTGAAATTCTGTTAAAGCTTTTAAAATTCTCTCTAGAATTTTCAAAATCCATGGCCACATGTTTACAATTTCACGTCAAAAAATTGCTAAAATTCCAGTTGAAATTTTTTCAAAGTCCCTGAAAAATTTTCCAATTTTTGTCCCAATTCTTCCCATTCCCATTGAAACTTTTCAAATCCCTCTCAAAATTGTTGAAATTCTCTTGAAGCTTTTAAAATTCTCTCTAGAATTTTCAAAATCCACTTCAACATGTTTACAATTTCACGTCAAAAAATGGCTAAAATTCCAGTTGACATTTTTTCAAAGTCCCTGAAAAATTTTCCAATTTTTGTCCCAATTCTTCCCATTCCCATTGAAACTTTTCAAATCCCTCTCAAAATTGTTGAAATTCTCTTGAAGCTTTTAAAATTCTCTCTAGAATTTTCAAAATCCATGTCCACATGTTTACAATTTCACATAAAAAAATGCTAAAAGTCCAGTTGAAATTTTTTCAAAGTCCCTGAAAAATTTTCCAATTTTTGTCCCAATTCTTCCCATTCCCATTGAAACTTTTCAAATCCCTCTCAAAATTGTTGAAATTCTCTTGAAGCTTTTAAAATTCTCTCTAGAATTTTCAAAATCCATGTCCACATGTTTACAATTTCACGTCAAAAAATGGCTAAAATGCCAGTTGAAATTTTTTCAAAGTCCCTTAAAAATTTTCCCATTTTTGTCCCAATTCTTCCCATTCCCATTGAAACTTTTCAAATCCCTCTCAAAATTGTTGAAATTCTCTTGAAGCTTTTAAAATTCTCTCTAGAATTTTCAAAATCCATGTCCACATGTTTACAATTTCACGTCAAAAAATGGCTAAAATGCCAGTTGAAATTTTTTCAAAGTCCCTTAAAAATTTTCCAATTTTTGTCCCAATTCTTCCCATTCCCATTGAAACTTTTCAAATCCCTCTCAAAATTGTTGAAATTCTCTTGAAGCTTTTAAAATTCTCTCTAGAATTTTCAAAATCCATGTCCACATGTTTACAATTTCACGTCAAAAAATGGCTATAATTCCAGTTGAAATTTTTTCAAAGTCCCTGAAAAATTTTCCAATTTTTGTCCCAATTCTTCCCATTCCCATTGAAACTTTTCAAATCCCTCTCAAAATTGTTGAAATTCTCTTGAAGCTTTTAAAATTCTCTCTAGAATTTTCAAAATCCATGTCCACATGTTTACAATTTCACGTAAAAAAAATGCTAAAATTCCAGTTGAAATTTTTTCAAAGTCCCTGAAAAATTTTCCAATTTTTGTCCCAATTCTTCCCATTCCCATTGAAACTTTTCAAATCCCTCTCAAAATTGTTGAAATTCTGTTTAAGCTTTTAAAATTCTCTCTAGAATTTTCAAAATCCATGTCCACATGTTTACAATTTCACGTCAAAAAATTGCTAAAATTCCAGTTGAAATTTTTTCAAAGTCCCTTCAAAATTTTCCAATTTTTGTCCCAATTCTTCCCATTCCCATTGAAACTTTTCAAATCCCTCTCAAAATTGTTGAAATTCTCTTGAAGCTTTTAAAATTCTCTCTAGAATTTTCAAAATCCATGTCCACATGTTTACAATTTCACATAAAAAAATGCTAAAAGTCCAGTTGAAATTTTTTCAAAGTCCCTTAAAAATTTTCCAATTTTTGTCCCAATTCTTCCCATTCCCATTGAAACTTTTCAAATCCCTCTCAAAATTGTTGAAATTCTCTTGAAGCTTTTAAAATTCTCTCTAGAATTTTCAAAATCCATGTCCACATGTTTACAATTTCACGTCAAAAAATGGCTAAAATGCCAGTTGAAATTTTTTCAAAGTCCCTTAAAAATTTTCCAATTTTTGTCCCAATTCTTCCCATTCCCATTGAAACTTTTCAAATCCCTCTCAAAATTGTTGAAATTCTCTTGAAGCTTTTAAAATTCTCTCTAGAATTTTCAAAATCCATGGCCACATGTTTACAATTTCACGTCAAAAAATGGCTAAAATTCCAGTTGAAATTTTTTCAAAGTCCCTGAAAAATTTTCCAATTTTTGTCCCAATTCTTCCCATTCCCATTGAAACTTTTCAAATCCCTCTCAAAATTGTTGAAATTCTCTTGAAGCTTTTAAAATTCTCTCTAGAATTTTCAAAATCCACTTCAACATGTTTACAATTTCACGTCAAAAAATGGCTAAAATTCCAGTTGAAATTTTTTCAAAGTCCCTTAAAAATTTTCCCATTTTTGTCCTAATTCTTCCCATTCCCATTGAAACTTTTCAAATCCCTCTCAAAATTGTTGAAATTCTCTTGAAGCTTTTAAAATTCTCTCTAGAATTTTCAAAATCCACTTCAACATGTTTACAATTTCACGTCAAAAAATGGCTAAAATTCCAGTTGAAATTTTTTCAAAGTCCCTGAAAAATTTTCCAATTTTTGTCCCAATTCTTCCCATTCCCATTGAAACTTTTCAAATCCCTCTCAAAATGGTTGAAATTCTCTTGAAGCTTTTAAAATTCTCTCTAGAATTTTCAAAATCCATGGCCACATGTTTACAATTTCACGTCAAAAAATGGCTAAAATTCCAGTTGAAATTTTTTCAAAGTCCCTTAAAAATTTTCCAATTTTTGTCCCAATTCTTCCCATTCCCATTGAAACTTTTCAAATCCCTCTCAAAAGTGTTGAAATTCTGTTGAAGCTTTTAAAATTCTCTCTAGAATTTTCAAAATCCATGTCCACATGTTTACAATTTCACGTCAAAAAATGGCTAAAATTCCAGTTGAAATTTTTTCAAAGTCCCTTAAAAATTTTCCAATTTTTGTCCCAATTCTTCCCATTCCCATTGAAACTTTTCAAATCCCTCTCAAAATTGTTGAAATTCTCTTGAAGCTTTTAAAATTCTCTCTAGAATTTTCAAAATCCATGGCCACATGTTTACAATTTCACGTCAAAAAATGGCTAAAATTCCAGTTGAAATTTTTTCAAAGTCCCTTAAAAATTTTCCAATTTTTGTCCCAATTCTTCCCATTCCCATTGAAACTTTTCAAATCCCTCTCAAAAGTGTTGAAATTCTGTTGAAGCTTTTAAAATTCTCTCTAGAATTTTCAAAATCCATGTCCACATGTTTACAATTTCACGTCAAAAAATGGCTAAAATTCCAGTTGAAATTTTTTCAAAGTCCCTGAAAAATTTTCCAATTTTTGTCCCAATTCTTCCCATTCCCATTGAAACTTTTCAAATCCCTCTCAAAATTGTTGAAATTCTCTTGAAGCTTTTAAAATTCTCTCTAGAATTTTCAAAATCCATGTCCACATGTTTACAATTTCACGTCAAAAAATGGCTAAAATTCCAGCTGAAATTTTTTCAAAGTCCCTTAAAAATTTTCCAATTTTTGTCCCAATTCTTCCCATTCCCATTGAAACTTTTCAAATCCCTCTCAAAATTGTTGAAATTCTCTTGAAGCTTTTAAAATTCTCTCTAGAATTTTCAAAATCCATGGCCACATGTTTACAATTTCACGTCAAAAAATTGCTAAAATTCCAGCTGAAATTTTTTCAAAGTCCCTTAAAAATTTTCCAATTTTTGTCCCAATTCTTCCCATTCCCATTGAAACTTTTCAAATCCCTCTCAAAATTGTTGAAATTCTCTTGAAGCTTTTAAAATTCTCTCTAGAATTTTCAAAATCCATGGCCACATGTTTACAATTTCACGTCAAAAAATGGCTATAATTCCAGTTGAAATTTTTTCAAAGTCCCTGAAAAATTTTCCAATTTTTGTCCCAATTCTTCCCATTCCCATTGAAACTTTTCAAATCCCTCTCAAAATTGTTGAAATTCTCTTGAAGCTTTTAAAATTCTCTCTAGAATTTTCAAAATCCATGTCCACATGTTTACAATTTCACGTCAAAAAATGGCTAAAATGCCAGTTGAAATTTTTTCAAACTCCCTTAAAAATTTTCCAATTTTTGTCCCAATTCTTCCCATTCCCATTGAAACTTTTCAAATCCCTCTCAAAATTGTTGAAATTCTCTTGAAGCTTTTAAAATTCTCTCTAGAATTTTCAAAATCCATGTCCACATGTTTACAATTTCACGTCAAAAAATTGCTAAAATTCCAGCTGAAATTTTTTCAAAGTCCCTTAAAAATTTTCCAATTTTTGTCCCAATTCTTCCCATTCCCATTGAAACTTTTCAAATCCCTCTCAAAATTGTTGAAATTCTCTTGAAGCTTTTAAAATTCTCTCTAGAATTTTCAAAATCCATGGCCACATGTTTACAATTTCACGTAAAAAAAATGCTAAAATTCCAGTTGAAATTTTTTCAAAGTCCCTTAAAAATTTTCCAATTTTTGTCCCAATTCTTCCCATTCCCATTGAATCTTTTCTAATCCCTCTCAAAATTGTTGAAATTCTCTTGAAGCTTTTAAAATTCTCTCTAGAATTTTCAAAATCCATGGCCACATGTTTACAATTTCACGTCAAAAAATTGCTAAAATTCCAGTTGAAATTTTTTCAAAGTCCCTTAAAAATTTTCCAATTTTTGTCCCAATTCTTCCCATTCCCATTGAAACTTTTCAAATCCCTCTCAAAATTGTTGAAATTCTCTTGAAGCTTTTAAAATTCTCTCTAGAATTTTCAAAATCCATGGCCACATGTTTACAATTTCACGTCAAAAAATGGCTAAAATTCCAGTTGAAATTTTTTCAAAGTCCCTTAAAAATTTTCCCATTTTTGTCCCAATTCTTCCCATTCCCATTGAAACTTTTCAAATCCCTCTCAAAATTGTTGAAATTCTCTTGAAGCTTTTAAAATTCTCTCTAGAATTTTCAAAATCCATGTCCACATGTTTACAATTTCACGTCAAAAAATTGCTAAAATTCCAGTTGAAATTTTTTCAAAGTCCCTGAAAAATTTTCCAATTTTTGTCCCAGTTCTTCCCATTCCCATTGAAACTTTTCAAATCCCTCTCAAAATTGTTGAAATTCTCTTGAAGCTTTTAAAATTCTCTCTAGAATTTTCAAAATCCATGTCCACATGTTTACAATTTCACGTCAAAAAATGGCTAAAATTCCAGTTGAAATTTTTTCAAAGTCCCTTAAAAATTTTCCAATTTTTGTCCCAATTCTTCCCATTCCCATTGAAACTTTTCAAATCCCTCTCAAAATTGTTGAAATTCTCTTGAAGCTTTTAAAATTCTCTCTAGAATTTTCAAAATCCATGTCCACATGTTTACAATTTCACGTCAAAAAATGGCTAAAATTCCAGTTGAAATTTTTTCAAAGTCCCTGAAAAATTTTCCAATTTTTGTCCCAATTCTTCCCATTCCCATTGAAACTTTTCAAATCCCTCTCAAAATTGTTGAAATTCTCTTGAAGCTTTTAAAATTCTCTCTAGAATTTTCAAAATCCATGTCCACATGTTTACAATTTCACGTCAAAAAATGGCTAAAATTCCAGTTGAAATTTTTTCAAAGTCCCTTAAAAATTTTCCAATTTTTGTCCCAATTCTTCCCATTCCCATTGAAACTTTTCAAATCCCTCTCAAAATTGTTGAAATTCTCTTGAAGCTTTTAAAATTCTCTCTAGAATTTTCAAAATCCACTTCAACATGTTTACAATTTCACGTCAAAAAATGGCTAAAATTCCAGTTGAAATTTTTTCAAAGTCCCTTAAAAATTTTCCAATTTTTGTCCCAATTCTTCCCATTCCCATTGAAACTTTTCAAATCCCTCTCAAAATTGTTGAAATTCTCTTGAAGCTTTTAAAATTCTCTCTAGAATTTTCAAAATCCATGTCCACATGTTTACAATTTCACGTCAAAAAATTGCTAAAATTCCAGTTGAAATTTTTTCAAAGTCCCTGAAAAATTTTCCAATTTTTGTCCCAGTTCTTCCCATTCCCATTGAAACTTTTCAAATCCCTCTCAAAATTGTTGAAATTCTCTTGAAGCTTTTAAAATTCTCTCTAGAATTTTCAAAATCCATGTCCACATGTTTACAATTTCACGTCAAAAAATGGCTAAAATTCCAGTTGAAATTTTTTCAAAGTCCCTTAAAAATTTTCCAATTTTTGTCCCAATTCTTCCCATTCCCATTGAAACTTTTCAAATCCCTCTCAAAATTGTTGAAATTCTCTTGAAGCTTTTAAAATTCTTTCTAGAATTTTCAAAATCCATGTCCACATGTTTACAATTTCACGTCAAAAAATGGCTAAAATTCCAGTTGAAATTTTTTCAAAGTCCCTGAAAAATTTTCCAATTTTTGTCCCAATTCTTCCCATTCCCATTGAAACTTTTCAAATCCCTCTCAAAAGTGTTGAAATTCTGTTGAAGCTTTTAAAATTCTCTCTAGAATTTTCCATATCCATGTCCACATGTTTACAATTTCACGTCAAAAAATGGCTAAAATTCCAGTTGAAATTTTTTCAAAGTCCCTTCAAAATTTTCCAATTTTTGTCCCAATTCTTCCCATTCCCATTGAAACTTTTCAAATCCCTCTCAAAATTGTTGAAATTCTCTTGAAGCTTTTAAAATTCTCTCTAGAATTTTCAAAATCCATGGCCACATGTTTACAATTTCACATCAAAAAATGCTAAAAGTCCAGTTGAAATTTTTTCAAAGTCCCTTAAAAATTTTCCAATTTTTGTCCCAATTCTTCCCATTCCCATTGAAACTTTTCAAATCCCTCTCAAAATTGTTGAAATTCTCTTGAAGCTTTTAAAATTCTCTCTAGAATTTTCAAAATCCATGTCCACATGTTTACAATTTCACGTCAAAAAATGGCTAAAATGCCAGTTGAAATTTTTTCAAAGTCCCTTAAAAATTTTCCAATTTTTGTCCCAATTCTTCCCATTCCCATTGAAACTTTTCAAATCCCTCTCAAAATTGTTGAAATTCTCTTGAAGCTTTTAAAATTCTCTCTAGAATTTTCAAAATCCATGGCCACATGTTTACAATTTCACGTCAAAAAATGGCTAAAATTCCAGTTGAAATTTTTTCAAAGTCCCTGAAAAATTTTCCAATTTTTGTCCCAATTCTTCCCATTCCCATTGAAACTTTTCAAATCCCTCTCAAAATTTTTGAAATTCTCTTGAAGCTTTTAAAATTCTCTCTAGAATTTTCAAAATCCACTTCAACATGTTTACAATTTCACGTCAAAAAATGGCTAAAATTCCAGTTGAAATTTTTTCAAAGTCCCTTAAAAATTTTCCAATTTTTGTCCCAATTCTTCCCATTCCCATTGAAACTTTTCAAATCCCTCTCAAAATTGTTGAAATTCTCTTGAAGCTTTTAAAATTCTCTCTAGAATTTTCAAAATCCACTTCAACATGTTTACAATTTCACGTCAAAAAATGGCTAAAATTCCAGTTGAAATTTTTTCAAAGTCCCTTAAAAATTTTCCAATTTTTGTCCCAATTCTTCCAATTCCCATTGAAACTTTTCAAATCCCTCTCAAAATGGTTGAAATTCTCTTGAAGCTTTTAAAATTCTCTCTAGAATTTTCAAAATCCATGGCCACATGTTTACAATTTCACGTCAAAAAATGGCTAAAATTCCAGTTGAAATTTTTTCAAAGTCCCTTAAAAATTTTCCAATTTTTGTCCCAATTCTTCCCATTCCCATTGAAACTTTTCAAATCCCTCTCAAAATTGTTGAAATTCTCTTGAAGCTTTTAAAATTCTCTCTAGAATTTTCAAAATCCATGTCCACATGTTTACAATTTCACGTCAAAAAATGGCTAAAATTCCAGTTGAAATTTTTTCAAAGTCCCTGAAAAATTTTCCAATTTTTGTCCCAATTCTTCCCATTCCCATTGAAACTTTTCAAATCCCTCTCAAAATTGTTGAAATTCTCTTGAAGCTTTTAAAATTCTCTCTAGAATTTTCAAAATCCATGGCCACATGTTTACAATTTCACGTCAAAAAATGCTAAAAGTCCAGTTGAAATTTTTTCAAAGTCCCTTAAAAATTTTCCAATTTTTGTCCCAATTCTTCCCATTCCCATTGAAACTTTTCAAATCCCTCTCAAAATTGTAGAAATTCTGTTGAAGCTTTTAAAATTCTCTCTAGAATTTTCAAAATCCATGTCCACATGTTTACAATTTCACGTCAAAAAATGGCTAAAATGCCAGTTGAAATTTTTTCAAAGTCCCTTAAAAATTTTCCAATTTTTGTCCCAATTCTTCCCATTCCCATTGAAACTTTTCAAATCCCTCTCAAAATTGTTGAAATTCTCTTGAAGCTTTTAAAATTCTCTCTAGAATTTTCAAAATCCATGGCCACATGTTTACAATTTCACGTCAAAAAATGGCTAAAATTCCAGTTGAAATTTTTTCAAAGTCCCTGAAAAATTTTCCAATTTTTGTCCCAATTCTTCCCATTCCCATTGAAACTTTTCAAATCCCTCTCAAAATTTTTGAAATTCTCTTGAAGCTTTTAAAATTCTCTCTAGAATTTTCAAAATCCACTTCAACATGTTTACAATTTCACGTCAAAAAATGGCTAAAATTCCAGTTGAAATTTTTTCAAAGTCCCTTAAAAATTTTCCAATTTTTGTCCCAATTCTTCCCATTCCCATTGAAACTTTTCAAATCCCTCTCAAAATTGTTGAAATTCTCTTGAAGCTTTTAAAATTCTCTCTAGAATTTTCAAAATCCACTTCAACATGTTTACAATTTCACGTCAAAAAATGGCTAAAATTCCAGTTGAAATTTTTTCAAAGTCCCTTAAAAATTTTCCAATTTTTGTCCCAATTCTTCCAATTCCCATTGAAACTTTTCAAATCCCTCTCAAAATGGTTGAAATTCTCTTGAAGCTTTTAAAATTCTCTCTAGAATTTTCAAAATCCATGGCCACATGTTTACAATTTCACGTCAAAAAATGGCTAAAATTCCAGTTGAAATTTTTTCAAAGTCCCTTAAAAATTTTCCAATTTTTGTCCCAATTCTTCCCATTCCCATTGAAACTTTTCAAATCCCTCTCAAAAGTGTTGAAATTCTGTTGAAGCTTTTAAAATTCTCTCTAGAATTTTCAAAATCCATGTCCACATGTTTACAATTTCACGTCAAAAAATGGCTAAAATTCCAGTTGAAATTTTTTCAAAGTCCCTTAAAAATTTTCCAATTTTTGTCCCAATTCTTCCCATTCCCATTGAAACTTTTCAAATCCCTCTCAAAATTGTTGAAATTCTGTTGAAGCTTTTAAAATTCTCTCTAGAATTTTCAAAATCCATGTCCACATGTTTACAATTTCACGTCAAAAAATGGCTAAAATTCCAGTTGAAATTTTTTCAAAGTCCCTGAAAAATTTTCCAATTTTTGTCCCAATTCTTCCCATTCCCATTGAAACTTTTCAAATCCCTCTCAAAATTGTTGAAATTCTGTTGAAGCTTTTAAAATTCTCTCTAGAATTTTCAAAATCCATGTCCACATGTTTACAATTTCATGTCAAAAAATTGCTAAAATTCCAGTTGAAATTTTTTCAAAGTCCCTGAAAAATTTTCCAATTTTTGTCCCAATTCTTCCCATTCCCATTGAAACTTTTCAAATCCCTCTCAAAATTGTTGAAATTCTCTTGAAGCTTTTAAAATTCTCTCTAGAATTTTCAAATCCATGGCCACATGTTTACAATTTCACGTCAAAAAATGGCTAAAATTCCAGTTGAAATTTTTTCAAAGTCCCTTAAAAATTTTCCAATTTTTGTCCCAATTCTTCCCATTCCCATTGAAACTTTTCAAATCCCTCTCAAAAGTGTTGAAATTCTGTTGAAGCTTTAAAATTCTCTCTAGAATTTTCAAAATCCATGTCCACATGTTTACAATTTCACGTCAAAAAATGGCTAAAATTCCAGTTGAAATTTTTTCAAAGTCCCTGAAAAATTTTCCAATTTTTGTCCCAATTCTTCCCATTCCCATTGAAACTTTTCAAATCCCTCTCAAAATTGTTGAAATTCTCTTGAAGCTTTTAAAATTCTCTCTAGAATTTTCAAAATCCATGTCCACATGTTTACAATTTCACGTCAAAAAATGGCTAAAATTCCAGTTGAAATTTTTTCAAAGTCCCTGAAAAATTTTCCAATTTTTGTCCCAATTCTTCCCATTCCCATTGAAACTTTTCAAATCCCTCTCAAAAGTGTTGAAATTCTGTTGAAGCTTTTAAAATTCTCTCTAGAATTTTCAAAATCCATGTCCACATGTTTCCAATTTCACGTCAAAAAATGGCTAAAATTCCAGTTGAAATTTTTTCAAAGTCCCTTAAAAATTTTCCAATTTTTGTCCCAATTCTTCCCATTCCCATTGAAACTTTTCAAATCCCTCTCAAAATTGTTGAAATTCTCTTGAAGCTTTTAAAATTCTCTCTAGAATTTTCAAAATCCATGGCCACATGTTTACAATTTCACGTAAAAAAAATGCTAAAATTCCAGTTGAAATTTTTTCAAACTCCCTTAAAAATTTTCCAATTTTTGTCCCAATTCTTCCCATTCCCATTGAAACTTTTCAAATCCCTCTCAAAATTGTTGAAATTCTCTTGAAGCTTTTAAAATTCTCTCTAGAATTTTCAAAATCCATGTCCACATGTTTACAATTTCACGTCAAAAAATGGCTAAAATTCCAGTTGAAATTTTTCAAAGTCCCTTAAAAATTTTCCAATTTTTGTCCAATTCTTCCCATTCCCATTGAAACTTTTCAAATCCCTCTCAAAATTGTTGAAATTCTCTTGAAGCTTTTAAAATTCTCTCTAGAATTTTCAAAATCCATGTCCACATGTTTACAATTTCACGTCAAAAAATTGCTAAAATTCCAGCTGAAATTTTTTCAAAGTCCCTTAAAAATTTTCCAATTTTTGTCCCAATTCTTCCATTCCCATTGAAACTTTTCAAATCCCTCTCAAAATTGTTGAAATTCTCTTGAAGCTTTTAAAATTCTCTCTAGAATTTTCAAAATCCACTTCAACATGTTTACAATTTCACGTCAAAAAATGGCTAAAATTCCAGTTGAAATTTTTTCAAAGTCCCTGAAAAATTTTCCAATTTTTGTCCCAATTCTTCCCATTCCCATTGAAACTTTTCAAATCCCTCTCAAAATTGTTGAAATTCTCTTGAAGCTTTTAAAATTCTCTCTAGAATTTTCAAAATCCATGTCCACATGTTTACAATTTCACGTCAAAAAATGGCTAAAATGCCAGTTGAAATTTTTTCAAACTCCCTTAAAAATTTTCCAATTTTTGTCCCAATTCTTCCCATTCCCATTGAAACTTTTCAAATCCCTCTCAAAATTGTTGAAATTCTCTTGAAGCTTTTAAAATTCTCTCTAGAATTTTCAAAATCCATGTCCACATGTTTACAATTTCACGTCAAAAATTGCTAAAATTCCAGCTGAAATTTTTTCAAAGTCCCTTAAAAATTTTCCAATTTTTGTCCCAATTCTTCCCATTCCCATTGAAACTTTTCAAATCCCTCTCAAAATTGTTGAAATTCTGTTAAAGCTTTTAAAATTCTCTCTAGAATTTTCAAAATCCATGGCCACATGTTTACAATTTCACGTTAAAAAAATGCTAAAATTCCAGTTGAAATTTTTTCAAAGTCCCTTAAAAATTTTCCAATTTTTGTCCCAATTCTTCCCATTCCCATTGAATCTTTTCTAATCCCTCTCAAAATTGTTGAAATTCTCTTGAAGCTTTTAAAATTCTCTCTAGAATTTTCAAAATCCATGGCCACATGTTTACAATTTCACGTCAAAAAATTGCTAAAATTCCAGTTGAAATTTTTTCGAAGTCCCTTAAAAATTTTCCAATTTTTGTCCCAATTCTCCATTCCCATTGAAACTTTTCAAATCCCTCTCAAAATTGTTGAAATTCTCTTGAAGCTTTTAAAATTCTCTCTAGAATTTTCAAAATCCACTTCAACATGTTTACAATTTCACGTCAAAAAATGGCTAAAATTCCAGTTGAAATTTTTTCAAAGTCCCTTAAAAATTTTCCCATTTTTGTCCCCAATTCTTCCCATTCCCATTGAAACTTTTCAAATCCCTCTCAAAATTGTTGAAATTCTCTTGAAGCTTTTAAAATTCTCTCTAGAATTTTCAAAATCCATGTCCACATGTTTACAATTTCACGTCAAAAAATGGCTAAAATTCCAGTTGAAATTTTTTCAAAGTCCCTGAAAAATTTTCCAATTTTTGTCCCAATTCTTCCCATTCCCATTGAAACTTTTCAAATCCCTCTCAAAATTGTTGAAATTCTGTTGAAGCTTTTAAAATTCTCTCTAGAATTTTCAAAATCCATGTCCACATGTTTACAATTTCACGTCAAAAAATGGCTAAAATTCCAGTTGAAATTTTTTCAAAGTCCCTGAAAAATTTTCCAATTTTTGTCCCAATTCTTCCCATTCCCATTGAAACTTTTCAAATCCCTCTCAAAATTGTTGAAATTCTCTTGAAGCTTTTAAAATTCTCTCTAGAATTTTCAAAATCCATGTCCACATGTTTACAATTTCATGTCAAAAAATTGCTAAAATTCCAGTTGAAATTTTTTCAAAGTCCCTGAAAAATTTTCCAATTTTTGTCCCAATTCTTCCCATTCCCATTGAAACTTTTCAAATCCCTCTCAAAATTGTTGAAATTCTCTTGAAGCTTTTAAAATTCTCTCTAGAATTTTCAAAATCCATGGCCACATGTTTACAATTTCACGTCAAAAAATGGCTAAAATTCCAGTTGAAATTTTTTCAAAGTCCCTTAAAAATTTTCCAATTTTTGTCCCAATTCTTCCCATTCCCATTGAAACTTTTCAAATCCCTCTCAAAAGTGTTGAAATTCTGTTGAAGCTTTTAAAATTCTCTCTAGAATTTTCAAAATCCATGTCCACATGTTTACAATTTCATGTCAAAAAATGGCTAAAATTCCAGTTGAAATTTTTTCAAAGTCCCTGAAAAATTTTCCAATTTTTGTCCCAATTCTTCCCATTCCCATTGAAACTTTTCAAATCCCTCTCAAAATTGTTGAAATTCTCTTGAAGCTTTTAAAATTCTCTCTAGAATTTTCAAAATCCATGTCCACATGTTTACAATTTCACGTCAAAAAATGGCTAAAATTCCAGTTGAAATTTTTTCAAAGTCCTGAAAAATTTTCCAATTTTTGTCCCAATTCTTCCCATTCCCATTGAAACTTTTCAAATCCCTCTCAAAAGTGTTGAAATTCTGTTGAAGCTTTTAAAATTCTCTCTAGAATTTTCAAAATCCATGTCCACATGTTTACAATTTCACGTCAAAAAATGGCTAAAATTCCAGTTGAAATTTTTTCAAAGTCCCTTAAAAATTTTCCAATTTTTGTCCCAATTCTTCCCATTCCCATTGAAACTTTTCAAATCCCTCTCAAAATTGTTGAAATTCTCTTGAAGCTTTTAAAATTCTCTCTAGAATTTTCAAAATCCATGGCCACATGTTTACAATTTCACGTAAAAAAAATGCTAAAATTCCAGTTGAAATTTTTTCAAACTCCCTTAAAAATTTTCAATTTTTGTCCCAATTCTTCCCATTCCCATTGAAACTTTTCAAATCCCTCTCAAAATTGTTGAAATTCTCTTGAAGCTTTTAAAATTCTCTCTAGAATTTTCAAAATCCACTTCAACATGTTTACAATTTCACGTCAAAAAATGGCTAAAATTCCAGTTGAAATTTTTTCAAAGTCCCTTAAAAATTTTCCAATTTTTGTCCC
Organism: Streptopelia decaocto; assembly: GCF_964273445.1. NCBI lineage: Eukaryota > Metazoa > Chordata > Aves > Columbiformes > Columbidae > Streptopelia > Streptopelia decaocto. Next base: position 37,737 of record NW_028116228.1, read on the forward strand.
AATTCTTCCCATTCCCATTGAAACTTTTCAAATCCCTCTCAAAATTGTTGAAATTCTCTTGAAGCTTTTAAAATTCTCTCTAGAATTTTCAAAATCCATGTCCACATGTTTACAATTTCACGTCAAAAAATTGCTAAAATTCCAGTTGAAATTTTTTCAAAGTCCCTTAAAAATTTTCCAATTTTTGTCCCAATTCTTCCCATTCCCATTGAAACTTTTCAAATCCCTCTCAAAATTGTTGAAATTCTCTTGAAGCTTTTAAAATTCTCTCTAGAATTTTCAAAATCCATGGCCACATGTTTACAATTTCACGTCAAAAAATGGCTAAAATTCCAGTTGAAATTTTTTCAAAGTCCCTGAAAAATTTTCCAATTTTTGTCCCAATTCTTCCCATTCCCATTGAAACTTTTCAAATCCCTCTCAAAATTGTTGAAATTCTCTTGAAGCTTTTAAAATTCTCTCTAGAATTTTCAAAATCCATGTCCACATGTTTACAATTTCACGTCAAAAAATGGCTAAAATGCCAGTTGAAATTTTTTCAACTCCCTTAAAAATTTTCCAATTTTTGTCCCAATTCTTCCCATTCCCATTGAAACTTTTCAAATCCCTCTCAAAATTGTTGAAATTCTCTTGAAGCTTTTAAAATTCTCTCTAGAATTTTCAAAATCCATGTCCACATGTTTACAATTTCACGTCAAAAATTGCTAAAATTCCAGCTGAAATTTTTCAAAGTCCCTTAAAAATTTTCCAATTTTTGTCCCAATTCTTCCCATTCCCACTGAAACTTTTCAAATCCCTCTCAAAGTTGTTGAAATTCTGTTAAAGCTTTTAAAATTCTCTCTAGAATTTTCAAAATCCATGGCCACATGTTTACAATTTCACGTAAAAAAAATGCTAAAATTCCAGTTGAAATTTTTTCAAAGTCCCTTAAAAATTTTCCAATTTTTGTCCCAATTCTTCCCATTCCCATTGAATCTTTTCTAATCCCTCTCAAAATTGTTGAAATTCTCTTGAAGCTTTTAAAATTCTCTCTAGAATTTTCAAAATCCATGGCCACATGTTTACAATTTCACGTCAAAAAATTGCTAAAATTCCAGTTGAAATTTTTTCGAAGTCCCTTAAAAATTTTCCAATTTTTGTCCCAATTCTTCCCATTCCCATTGAAACTTTTCAAATCCCTCTCAAAATTGTTGAAATTCTCTTGAAGCTTTTAAAATTCTCTCTAGAATTTTCAAAATCCACTTCAACATGTTTACAATTTCACGTCAAAAAATGGCTAAAATTCCAGTTGAAATTTTTTCAAAGTCCCTTAAAAATTTTCCCATTTTTGTCCCAATTCTTCCCATTCCCATTGAAACTTTTCAAATCCCTCTCAAAATTGTTGAAATTCTCTTGAAGCTTTTAAAATTCTCTCTAGAATTTTCAAAATCCATGTCCACATGTTTACAATTTCACGTCAAAAAATGGCTAAATTCCAGTTGAAATTTTTTCAAAGTCCCTGAAAAATTTTCCAATTTTTGTCCCAATTCTTCCCATTCCCATTGAAACTTTTCAAATCCCTCTCAAAATTGTTGAAATTCTGTTGAAGCTTTTAAAATTCTCTCTAGAATTTTCAAAATCCATGTCCACATGTTTACAATTTCACGTCAAAAAATGGCTAAAATTCCAGTTGAAATTTTTTCAAAGTCCCTTAAAAATTTTCCAATTTTTGTCCCAATTCTTCCCATTCCCATTGAAACTTTTCAAATCCCTCTCAAAATTGTTGAAATTCTCTTGAAGCTTTTAAAATTCTCTCTAGAATTTTCAAAATCCATGGCCACATGTTTACAATTTCACGTAAAAAAAATGCTAAAATTCCAGTTGAAATTTTTTCAAACTCCCTTAAAAATTTTTCAATTTTTCTCCCAATTCTTTCTATTCCCATTGAAACTTTTCAAATCCCTCTCAAATTGTTGAAATTCTCTTGAAGCTTTTAAAATTCTCTCTAGAATTTTCAAAATCCATGTCCACATGTTTACAATTTCACGTCAAAAAATGGCTAAAATTCCAGTTGAAATTTTTTCAAAGTCCCTTAAAAATTTTCCAATTTTTGTCCCAATTCTTCCCATTCCCATTGAAACTTTTCAAATCCCTCTCAAAATTGTTGAAATTCTCTTGAAGCTTTTAAAATTCTCTCTAGAATTTTCAAAATCCATGTCCACATGTTTACAATTTCACGTCAAAAATGGCTAAAATTCCAGTTGAAATTTTTTCAAAGTCCCTTAAAAATTTTCCAATTTTTGTCCCAATTCTTCCCATTCCCATTGAAACTTTTCAAATCCCTCTCAAAAGTGTTGAAATTCTGTTGAAGCTTTTAAAATTCTCTCTAGAATTTTCAAAATCCATGTCCACATGTTTACAATTTCACGTCAAAAAATGGCTAAAATTCCAGTTGAAATTTTTTCAAAGTCCCTGAAAAATTTTCCAATTTTTGTCCCAATTCTTCCCATTCCCATTGAAACTTTTCAAATCCCTCTCAAAATTGTTGAAATTCTCTTGAAGCTTTTAAAATTCTTTCTAGAATTTTCAAAATCCATGTCCACATGTTTACAATTTCACGTCAAAAAATTGCTAAAATTCCAGCTGAAATTTTTTCAAAGTCCCTTAAAAATTTTCCAATTTTTGTCCCAATTCTTCCCATTCCCATTGAAACTTTTCAAATCCCTCTCAAAATTGTTGAAATTCTCTTGAAGCTTTTAAAATTCTCTCTAGAATTTTCAAAATCCACTTCAACATGTTTACAATTTCACGTCAAAAAATGGCTAAAATTCCAGTTGAAATTTTTTCAAAGTCCCTGAAAAATTTTCCAATTTTTGTCCCAATTCTTCCCATTCCCATTGAAACTTTTCAAATCCCTCTCAAAATTGTTGAAATTCTCTTGAAGCTTTTAAAATTCTCTCTAGAATTTTCAAAATCCATGTCCACATGTTTACAATTTCACGTCAAAAAATTGCTAAAATTCCAGTTGAAATTTTTTCAAAGTCCCTGAAAAATTTTCCAATTTTTGTCCCAGTTCTTCCCATTCCCATTGAAACTTTTCAAATCCCTCTCAAAATTGTTGAAATTCTCTTGAAGCTTTTAAAATTCTCTCTAGAATTTTCAAAATCCATGTCCACATGTTTACAATTTCACGTCAAAAAATGGCTAAAATTCCAGTTGAAATTTTTTCAAAGTCCCTTAAAAATTTTCCAATTTTTGTCCCAATTCTTCCCATTCCCATTGAAACTTTTCAAATCCCTCTCAAAATTGTTGAAATTCTCTTGAAGCTTTTAAAATTCTCTCTAGAATTTTCAAAATCCATGTCCACATGTTTACAATTTCACGTCAAAAAATGGCTAAAATGCCAGTTGAAATTTTTTCAAACTCCCTTAAAAATTTTCCAATTTTTGTCCCAATTCTTCCCATTCCCATTGAAACTTTTCAAATCCCTCTCAAAATTGTTGAAATTCTCTTGAAGCTTTTAAAATTCTCTCTAGAATTTTCAAAATCCATGTCCACATGTTTACAATTTCACGTCAAAAAATTGCTAAAATTCCAGCTGAAATTTTTTCAAAGTCCCTTAAAAATTTTCCAATTTTTGTCCCAATTCTTCCCATTCCCACTGAAACTTTTCAAATCCCTCTCAAAGTTGTTGAAATTCTGTTAAAGCTTTTAAAATTCTCTCTAGAATTTTCAAAATCCATGGCCACATGTTTACAATTTCACGTAAAAAAAATGCTAAAATTCCAGTTGAAATTTTTTCAAAGTCCCTTAAAAATTTTCCAATTTTTGTCCCAATTCTTCCCATTCCCATTGAATCTTTTCTATCCCTCTCAAAATTGTTGAAATTCTCTTGAAGCTTTTAAAATTCTCTCTAGAATTTTCAAAATCCATGGCCACATGTTTACAATTTCACGTCAAAAAATTGCTAAAATTCCAGTTGAAATTTTTTCGAAGTCCCTTAAAAATTTTCCAATTTTTGTCCCAATTCTTCCCATTCCCATTGAAACTTTTCAAATCCCTCTCAAAATTGTTGAAATTCTCTTGAAGCTTTTAAAATTCTCTCTAGAATTTTCAAAATCCACTTCAACATGTTTACAATTTCACGTCAAAAATGGCTAAAATTCCAGTTGAAATTTTTCAAGTCCCTTAAAAATTTTCCCATTTTTGTCCCAATTCTTCCCATTCCCATTGAAACTTTTCAAATCCCTCTCAAAATTGTTGAAATTCTCTTGAAGCTTTTAAAATTCTCTCTAGAATTTTCAAAATCCATGTCCACATGTTTACAATTTCACGTCAAAAAATGGCTAAAATTCCAGTTGAAATTTTTTCAAAGTCCCTGAAAAATTTTCCAATTTTTGTCCCAATTCTTCCCATTCCCATTGAAACTTTTCAAATCCCTCTCAAAATTGTTGAAATTCTGTTGAAGCTTTTAAAATTCTCTCTAGAATTTTCAAAATCCATGTCCACATGTTTACAATTTCACGTCAAAAAATGGCTAAAATTCCAGTTGAAATTTTTTCAAAGTCCCTTAAAAATTTTCCAATTTTTGTCCCAATTCTTCCCATTCCCATTGAAACTTTTCAAATCCCTCTCAAAATGTTGAAATTCTCTTGAAGCTTTTAAAATTCTCTCTAGAATTTTCAAAATCCATGGCCACATGTTTACAATTTCACGTAAAAAAAATGCTAAAATTCCAGTTGAAATTTTTCAAACTCCCTTAAAAATTTTTCAATTTTTCTCCCAATTCTTTCTATTCCCATTGAACTTTTCAAATCCCTCTCAAATTGTTGAAATTCTCTTGAAGCTTTTAAAATTCTCTCTAGAATTTTCAAAATCCATGTCCACATGTTTACAATTTCACGTCAAAAAATGGCTAAAATTCCAGTTGAAATTTTTTCAAAGTCCCTTAAAAATTTCCAATTTTTGTCCCAATTCTTCCCATTCCCATTGAAACTTTTCAAATCCTCTCAAAATTGTTGAAATTCTCTTGAAGCTTTTAAAATTCTCTCTAGAATTTTCAAAATCCATGTCCACATGTTTACAATTTCACGTCAAAAAATGGCTAAAATTCCAGTTGAAATTTTTTCAAAGTCCCTTAAAAATTTTCCAATTTTTGTCCCAATTCTTCCCATTCCCATTGAAACTTTTCAAATCCCTCTCAAAAGTGTTGAAATTCTGTTGAAGCTTTTAAAATTCTCTCTAGAATTTTCAAAATTCCATGTCCACATGTTTACAATTTCACGTCAAAAAATGGCTAAAATTCCAGTTGAAATTTTTTCAAAGTCCCTGAAAAATTTTCCAATTTTTGTCCCAATTCTTCCCATTCCCATTGAAACTTTTCAAATCCCTCTCAAAATTGTTGAAATTCTCTTGAAGCTTTTAAAATTCTTTCTAGAATTTTCAAATCCATGTCCACATGTTACAATTTCACGTCAAAAAATTGCTAAAATTCCAGCTGAAATTTTTTCAAAGTCCCTTAAAAATTTTCCAATTTTTGTCCCAATTCTTCCCATTCCCATTGAAACTTTTCAAATCCCTCTCAAAATTGTTGAAATTCTCTTGAAGCTTTTAAAATTCTCTCTAGAATTTTCAAAATCCACTTCAACATGTTTACAATTTCACGTCAAAAAATGGCTAAAATTCCAGTTGAAATTTTTTCAAAGTCCCTGAAAAATTTTCCAATTTTTGTCCCAATTCTTCCCATTCCCATTGAAACTTTTCAAATCCCTCTCAAAATTGTTGAAATTCTCTTGAAGCTTTTAAAATTCTCTCTAGAATTTTCAAAATCCATGTCCACATGTTTACAATTTCACGTCAAAAAATTGCTAAAATTCCAGTTGAAATTTTTTCAAAGTCCCTGAAAAATTTTCCAATTTTTGTCCCAGTTCTTCCCATTCCCATTGAAACTTTTCAAATCCCTCTCAAAATTGGTTGAAATTCTCTTGAAGCTTTTAAAATTCTCTCTAGAATTTTCAAAATCCATGTCCACATGTTTACAATTTCACGTCAAAAACGTCAAAAAATGGCTAAAATTCCAGTTGAAATTTTTTCAAAGTCCCTTAAAAATTTTCCAATTTTTGTCCCAATTCTTCCCATTCCCATTGAAACTTTTCAAATCCCTCTCAAAATTGTTGAAATTCTCTTGAAGCTTTTAAAATTCTCTCTAGAATTTTCAAAATCCATGTCCACATGTTTACAATTTCACGTCAAAAAATGGCTAAAATGCCAGTTGAAATTTTTTCAAACTCCCTTAAAAATTTTCCAATTTTTGTCCCAATTCTTCCCATTCCCATTGAAACTTTTCAAATCCCTCTCAAAATTGTTGAAATTCTCTTGAAGCTTTTAAAATTCTCTCTAGAATTTTCAAAATCCATGTCCACATGTTTACAATTTCACGTCAAAAAATTGCTAAAATTCCAGCTGAAATTTTTTCAAAGTCCCTTAAAAATTTTCCAATTTTTGTCCCAATTCTTCCCATTCCCACTGAAACTTTTCAAATCCCTCTCAAAGTTGTTGAAATTCTGTTAAAGCTTTTAAAATTCTCTCTAGAATTTTCAAAATCCATGGCCACATGTTTACAATTTCACGTAAAAAAAATGCTAAAATTCCAGTTGAAATTTTTTCAAAGTCCCTTAAAAATTTTCCAATTTTTGTCCCAATTCTTCCCATTCCCATTGAATCTTTTCTAATCCCTCTCAAAATTGTTGAAATTCTCTTGAAGCTTTTAAAATTCTCTCTAGAATTTTCAAAATCCATGGCCACATGTTTACAATTTCACGTCAAAAAATTGCTAAAATTCCAGTTGAAATTTTTTCGAAGTCCCTTAAAAATTTTCCAATTTTTGTCCCAATTCTTCCCATTCCCATTGAAACTTTTCAAATCCCTCTCAAAATTGTTGAAATTCTCTTGAAGCTTTTAAAATTCTCTCTAGAATTTTCAAAATCCACTTCAACATGTTTACAATTTCACGTCAAAAAATGGCTAAAATTCCAGTTGAAATTTTTTCAAAGTCCCTTAAAAATTTTCCCATTTTTGTCCCAATTCTTCCCATTCCCATTGAAACTTTTCAAATCCCTCTCAAAATTGTTGAAATTCTCTTGAAGCTTTTAAAATTCTCTCTAGAATTTTCAAAATCCATGTCCACATGTTTACAATTTCACGTCAAAAAATGGCTAAAATTCCAGTTGAAATTTTTTCAAAGTCCCTGAAAAATTTTCCAATTTTTGTCCCAATTCTTCCCATTCCCATTGAAACTTTTCAAATCCCTCTCAAAATTGTTGAAATTCTGTTGAAGCTTTTAAAATTCTCTCTAGAATTTTCAAAATCCATGTCCACATGTTTACAATTTCACGTCAAAAAATGGCTAAAATTCCAGTTGAAATTTTTTCAAAGTCCCTTAAAAATTTTCCAATTTTTGTCCCAATTCTTCCCATTCCCATTGAAACTTTTCAAATCCCTCTCAAAATTGTTGAAATTCTCTTGAAGCTTTTAAAATTCTCTCTAGAATTTTCAAAATCCATGGCCACATGTTTACAATTTCACGTAAAAAAAATGCTAAAATTCCAGTTGAAATTTTTTCAAACTCCCTTAAAAATTTTTCAATTTTTCTCCCAATTCTTTCTATTCCCATTGAAACTTTTCAAATCCCTCTCAAAATTGTTGAAATTCTCTTGAAGCTTTTAAAATTCTCTCTAGAATTTTCAAAATCCATGTCCACATGTTTACAATTTCACGTCAAAAAATGGCTAAAATTCCAGTTGAAATTTTTTCAAAGTCCCTTAAAAATTTTCCAATTTTTGTCCCAATTCTTCCCATTCCCATTGAAACTTTTCAAATCCCTCTCAAAATTGTTGAAATTCTCTTGAAGCTTTTAAAATTCTCTCTAGAATTTTCAAAATCCATGTCCACATGTTTACAATTTCACGTCAAAAAATGGCTAAAATTCCAGTTGAAATTTTTTCAAAGTCCCTTAAAAATTTTCCAATTTTTGTCCCAATTCTTCCCATTCCCATTGAAACTTTTCAAATCCCTCTCAAAAGTGTTGAAATTCTGTTGAAGCTTTTAAAATTCTCTCTAGAATTTTCAAAATCCATGTCCACATGTTTACAATTTCACGTCAAAAAATGGCTAAAATTCCAGTTGAAATTTTTTCAAAGTCCCTGAAAAATTTTCCAATTTTTGTCCCAATTCTTCCCATTCCCATTGAAACTTTTCAAATCCCTCTCAAAATTGTTGAAATTCTCTTGAAGCTTTTAAAATTCTTTCTAGAATTTTCAAAATCCATGTCCACATGTTTACAATTTCACGTCAAAAAATTGCTAAAATTCCAGCTGAAATTTTTTCAAAGTCCCTTAAAAATTTTCCAATTTTTGTCCCAATTCTTCCCATTCCCATTGAAACTTTTCAAATCCCTCTCAAAATTGTTGAAATTCTCTTGAAGCTTTTAAAATTCTCTCTAGAATTTTCAAAATCCACTTCAACATGTTTACAATTTCACGTCAAAAAATGGCTAAAATTCCAGTTGAAATTTTTTCAAAGTCCCTGAAAAATTTTCCAATTTTTGTCCCAATTCTTCCCATTCCCATTGAAACTTTTCAAATCCCTCTCAAAAGTGTTGAAATTCTGTTGAAGCTTTTAAAATTCTCTCTAGAATTTTCAAAATCCATGTCCACATGTTTACAATTTCACGTCAAAAAATGGCTAAAATTCCAGTTGAAATTTTTTCAAAGTCCCTGAAAAATTTTCCAATTTTTGTCCCAATTCTTCCCATTCCCATTGAAACTTTTCAAATCCCTCTCAAAATTGTTGAAATTCTCTTGAAGCTTTTAAAATTCTCTCTAGAATTTTCAAAATCCATGTCCACATGTTTACAATTTCACGTCAAAAAATTGCTAAAATTCCAGCTGAAATTTTTTCAAAGTCCCTTAAAAATTTTCCAATTTTTGTCCCAATTCTTCCCATTCCCATTGAAACTTTTCAAATCCCTCTCAAAATTGTTGAAATTCTCTTGAAGCTTTTAAAATTCTCTCTAGAATTTTCAAAATCCATGTCCACATGTTTACAATTTCACGTCAAAAAATGGCTAAAATTCCAGTTGAAATTTTTTCAAAGTCCCTTAAAAATTTTCCCATTTTTGTACCAATTCTTCCCATTCCCATTGAAACTTTTCAAATCCCTCTCAAAAGTGTTGAAATTCTGTTGAAGCTTTTAAAATTCTCTCTAGAATTTTCAAAATCCATGTCCACATGTTTACAATTTCACGTCAAAAAATTGCTAAAATTCCAGTTGAAATTTTTTCAAAGTCCCTTAAAAATTTTCCAATTTTTGTCCCAATTCTTCCCATTCCCATTGAAACTTTTCAAATCCCTCTCAAAATTGTTGAAATTCTCTTGAAGCTTTTAAAATTCTCTCTAGAATTTTCAAAATCCATGTCCACATGTTTACAATTTCACGTCAAAAAATGGCTAAAATTCCAGTTGAAATTTTTTCAAAGTCCCTTAAAAATTTTCCCATTTTTGTCCCAATTCTTCCCATTCCCATTGAAACTTTTCAAATCCCTCTCAAAATTGTTGAAATTCTCTTGAAGCTTTTAAAATTCTCTCTAGAATTTTCAAAATCCACTTCAACATGTTTACAATTTCACGTCAAAAAATGGCTAAAATGCCAGTTGAAATTTTTTCAAAGTCCCTTAAAAATTTTCCAATTTTTGTCCCAATTCTTCCCATTCCCATTGAAACTTTTCAAATCCCTCTCAAAATTGTTGAAATTCTGTTGAAGCTTTTAAAATTCTCTCTAGAATTTTCAAAATCCATGGCCACATGTTTACAATTTCACGTCAAAAAATGGCTAAAATGCCAGTTGAAATTTTTTCAAAGTCCCTTAAAAATTTTCCAATTTTTGTCCCAATTCTTCCCATTCCCATTGAAACTTTTAAAATCCCTCTCAAAATTGTTGAAATTCTCTTGAAGCTTTTAAAATTCTCTCTAGAATTTTCAAAATCCATGTCCACATGTTTACAATTTCACATAAAAAAATGGCTAAAATTCCAGTTGAAATTTTTTCGAAGTCCCTTAAAAATTTTCCAATTTTTGTCCCAATTCTTCCCATTCCCATTGAAACTTTTCAAATCCCTCTCAAAATTGTTGAAATTCTCTTGAAGCTTTTAAAATTCTCTCTAGAATTTTCAAAATCCATGTCCACATGTTTACAATTTCACGTCAAAAAATGGCTAAAATTCCAGTTGAAATTTTTCAAAGTCCCTTAAAAATTTTCCCATTTTTGTACCAATTCTTCCCATTCCCATTGAAACTTTTCAAATCCCTCTCAAAAGTGTTGAAATTCTGTTGAAGCTTTTAAAATTCTCTCTAGAATTTTCAAAATCCATGTCCACATGTTTACAATTTCACGTCAAAAAATTGCTAAAATTCCAGTTGAAATTTTTTCAAAGTCCCTTAAAAATTTTCCAATTTTTGTCCCAATTCTTCCCATTCCCATTGAAACTTTTCAAATCCCTCTCAAAATTGTTGAAATTCTGTTGAAGCTTTTAAAATTCTCTCTAGAATTTTCAAAATCCATGTCCACATGTTTACAATTTCACGTCAAAAAATGGCTAAAATGCCAGTTGAAATTTTTTCAAAGTCCCTGAAAAATTTTCCAATTTTTGTCCCAATTCTTCCCATTCCCATTGAAACTTTTCAAATCCCTCTCAAAATTGTTGAAATTCTCTTGAAGCTTTTAAAATTCTCTCTAGAATTTTCAAAATCCACTTCAACATGTTTACAATTTCACGTCAAAAAATGGCTAAAATTCCAGTTGAAATTTTTTCAAAGTCCCTTAAAAATTTTCCAATTTTTGTCCCAATTCTTCCCATTCCCATTGAAACTTTTCAAATCCCTCTCAAAATTGTTGAAATTCTCTTGAAGCTTTTAAAATTCTCTCTAGAATTTTCAAAATCCATGTCCACATGTTTACAATTTCACGTCAAAAAATGGCTAAAATTCCAGTTGAAATTTTTTCAAAGTCCCTGAAAAATTTTCCAATTTTTGTCCCAATTCTTCCCATTCCCATTGAAACTTTTCAAATCCCTCTCAAAATTGTTGAAATTCTCTTGAAGCTTTTAAAATTCTCTCTAGAATTTTCAAAATCCATGGCCACATGTTTACAATTTCACGTCAAAAAATGGCTAAAATTCCAGTTGAAATTTTTTCAAAGTCCCTTAAAAATTTTCCAATTTTTGTCCCAATTCTTCCCATTCCCATTGAAACTTTTCAAATCCCTCTCAAAAGTGTTGAAATTCTGTTGAAGCTTTTAAAATTCTCTCTAGAATTTTCAAAATCCATGTCCACATGTTTACAATTTCACGTCAAAAAATGGCTAAAATTCCAGTTGAAATTTTTTCAAAGTCCCTTAAAAATTTTCCAATTTTTGTCCCAATTCTTCCCATTCCCATTGAAACTTTTCAAATCCCTCTCAAAATTGTTGAAATTCTGTTGAAGCTTTTAAAATTCTCTCTAGAATTTTCAAAAGCCATGTCCACATGTTTACAATTTCACGTCAAAAAATGGCTAAAATTCCAGTTGAAATTTTTTCAAAGTCCCTTAAAAATTTTCCAATTTTTGTCCCAATTCTTCCCATTCCCATTGAAACTTTTAAAATCCCTCTCAAAATTGTTGAAATTCTCTGAAGCTTTTAAAATTCTCTCTAGAATTTTCAAAATCCATGTCCACATGTTTACAATTTCACATAAAAAAATGGCTAAAATTCCAGTTGAAATTTTTTCAAAGTCCCTTAAAAATTTTCCAATTTTTGTCCCAATTCTTCCCATTCCCATTGAAACTTTTCAAATCCCTCTCAAAATTGTTGAAATTCTGTTGAAGCTTTTAAAATTCTCTCTAGAATTTTCAAAATCCATGGCCACATGTTTACAATTTCACGTCAAAAAATGGCTAAAATGCCAGTTGAAATTTTTTCAAAGTCCCTGAAAAATTTTCCAATTTTTGTCCCAATTCTTCCCATTCCCATTGAAACTTTTCAAATCCCTCTCAAAATGGTTGAAATTCTCTTGAAGCTTTTAAAATTCTCTCTAGAATTTTCAAAATCCATGGCCACATGTTTACAATTTCACATAAAAAAATGGCTAAAATTCCAGTTGAAATTTTTTCAAAGTCCCTTAAAAATTTTCCAATTTTTGTCCCAATTCTTCCCATTCCCATTGAAACTTTTCAAATCCCTCTCAAAATTGTTGAAATTCTCTTGAAGCTTTTAAAATTCTCTCTAGAATTTTCAAAATCCATGGCCACATGTTTACAATTTCACGTCAAAAAATGGCTAAAATTCCAGTTGAAATTTTTTCAAAGTCCCTTAAAAATTTTCCAATTTTTGTCCCAATTCTTCCCATTCCCATTGAAACTTTTAAAATCCCTCTCAAAATTGTTGAAATTCTCTTGAAGCTTTTAAAATTCTCTCTAGAATTTTCAAAATCCATGTCCACATGTTTACAATTTCACGTCAAAAAATGGCTAAAATTCCAGTTGAAATTTTTTCAAAGTCCCTTAAAAATTTTCCCATTTTTGTCCCAATTCTTCCCATTCCCATTGAAACTTTTCAAATCCCTCTCAAAATTGTTGAAATTCTCTTGAAGCTTTTAAAATTCTCTCTAGAATTTTCAAAATCCATGTCCACATGTTTACAATTTCACATAAAAAAATGCTAAAAGTCCAGTTGAAATTTTTTCAAAGTCCCTTAAAAATTTTCCAATTTTTGTCCCAATTCTTCCCATTCCCATTGAAACTTTTCAAATCCCTCTCAAAATTGTTGAAATTCTGTTGAAGCTTTTAAAATTCTCTCTAGAATTTTCAAAATCCATGTCCACATGTTTACAATTTCACGTCAAAAAATGGCTAAAATGCCAGTTGAAATTTTTTCAAAGTCCCTTAAAAATTTTCCCATTTTTGTCCCAATTCTTCCCATTCCCATTGAAACTTTTCAAATCCCTCTCAAAATTGTTGAAATTCTCTTGAAGCTTTTAAAATTCTCTCTAGAATTTTCAAAATCCACTTCAACATGTTTACAATTTCACGTCAAAAAATGGCTAAAATGCCAGTTGAAATTTTTTCAAAGTCCCTTAAAAATTTTCCCATTTTTGTACCAATTCTTCCCATTCCCATTGAAACTTTTCAAATCCCTCTCAAAAGTGTTGAAATTCTGTTGAAGCTTTTAAAATTCTCTCTAGAATTTTCAAAATCCATGTCCACATGTTTACAATTTCACGTCAAAAAATTGCTAAAATTCCAGTTGAAATTTTTTCAAAGTCCCTTAAAAATTTTCCAATTTTTGTCCCAATTCTTCCCATTCCCATTGAAACTTTTCAAATCCCTCTCAAAATTGTTGAAATTCTGTTGAAGCTTTTAAAATTCTCTCTAGAATTTTCAAAATCCATGTCCACATGTTTACAATTTCACGTCAAAAAATGGCTAAAATGCCAGTTGAAATTTTTTCAAAGTCCCTTAAAAATTTTCCCATTTTTGTCCCAATTCTTCCCATTCCCATTGAAACTTTTCAAATCCCTCTCAAAATTGTTGAAATTCTCTTGAAGCTTTTAAAATTCTCTCTAGAATTTTCAAAATCCACTTCAACATGTTTACAATTTCACGTCAAAAAATGGCTAAAATGCCAGTTGAAATTTTTTCAAAGTCCCTTAAAAATTTTCCAATTTTTGTCCCAATTCTTCCCATTCCCATTGAAACTTTTCAAATCCCTCTCAAAATTGTTGAAATTCTCTTGAAGCTTTTAAAATTCTCTCTAGAATTTTCAAAATCCATGGCCACATGTTTACAATTTCACGTCAAAAAATGGCTAAAATGCCAGTTGAAATTTTTTCAAAGTCCCTTAAAAATTTTCCAATTTTTGTCCCAATTCTTCCCATTCCCATTGAAACTTTTCAAATCCCTCTCAAAATTGTTGAAATTCTCTTGAAGCTTTTAAAATTCTCTCTAGAATTTCAAAATCCATGTCCACATGTTTACAATTTCACATAAAAAAATGGCTAAAATTCCAGTTGAAATTTTTTCGAAGTCCCTTAAAAATTTTCCAATTTTTGTCCCAATTCTTCCCATTCCCATTGAAACTTTTCAAATCCCTCTCAAAATTGTTGAAATTCTCTTGAAGCTTTTAAAATTCTCTCTAGAATTTTCAAAATCCATGGCCACATGTTTACAATTTCACGTCAAAAAATGGCTAAAATTCCAGTTGAAATTTTTTCAAAGTCCCTTAAAAATTTTCCAATTTTTGTCCCAATTCTTCCCATTCCCATTGAAACTTTTCAAATCCCTCTCAAAAGTGTTGAAATTCTGTTGAAGCTTTTAAAATTCTCTCTAGAATTTTCAAAATCCATGTCCACATGTTTACAATTTCACGTCAAAAAATGGCTAAAATTCCAGTTGAAATTTTTTCAAAGTCCCTTAAAAATTTTCCAATTTTTGTCCCAATTCTTCCATTCCCATTGAAACTTTTCAAATCCCTCTCAAAATTGTTGAAATTCTGTTGAAGCTTTTAAAATTCTCTCTAGAATTTTCAAAATCCATGTCCACATGTTTACAATTTCACGTCAAAAAATGGCTAAAATTCCAGTTGAAATTTTTTCAAAGTCCCTTAAAAATTTTCCAATTTTTGTCCCAATTCTTCCCATTCCCATTGAAACTTTTCAAATCCCTCTCAAAATGGTTGAAATTCTCTTGAAGCTTTTAAAATTCTCTCTAGAATTTTCAAAATCCATGTCCACATGTTTACAATTTCACATAAAAAAATGGCTAAAATTCCAGTTGAAATTTTTTCAAAGTCCCTTAAAAATTTTCCAATTTTTGTCCCAATTCTTCCCATTCCCATTGAAACTTTTCAAATCCCTCTCAAAATTGTTGAAATTCTGTTGAAGCTTTTAAAATTCTCTCTAGAATTTTCAAAATCCATGGCCACATGTTTACAATTTCACGTCAAAAAATGGCTAAAATGCCAGTTGAAATTTTTTCAAAGTCCCTGAAAAATTTTCCAATTTTTGTCCCAATTCTTCCCATTCCCATTGAAACTTTTCAAATCCCTCTCAAAATTGTTGAAATTCTCTTGAAGCTTTTAAAATTCTCTCTAGAATTTTCAAAATCCATGGCCCCACATGTTTACAATTTCACATAAAAAAATGGCTAAAATTCCAGTTGAAATTTTTTCAAAGTCCCTTAAAAATTTTCCAATTTTTGTCCCAATTCTTCCCATTCCCATTGAAACTTTTCAAATCCCTCTCAAAATTGTTGAAATTCTCTTGAAGCTTTTAAAATTCTCTCTAGAATTTTCAAAATCCATGGCCACATGTTTACAATTTCACGTCAAAAAATGGCTAAAATTCCAGTTGAAATTTTTTCAAAGTCCCTTAAAAATTTTCCAATTTTTGTCCCAATTCTTCCCATTCCCATTGAAACTTTTAAAATCCCTCTCAAAATTGTTGAAATTCTCTTGAAGCTTTTAAAATTCTCTCTAGAATTTTCAAAATCCATGTCCACATGTTTACAATTTCACGTCAAAAAATGGCTAAAATTCCAGTTGAAATTTTTTCAAAGTCCCTTAAAAATTTTCCCATTTTTGTCCCAATTCTTCCCATTCCCATTGAAACTTTTCAAATCCCTCTCAAAATTGTTGAAATTCTCTTGAAGCTTTTAAAATTCTCTCTAGAATTTTCAAAATCCATGTCCACATGTTTACAATTTCACATAAAAAAATGCTAAAAGTCCAGTTGAAATTTTTTCAAAGTCCCTTAAAAATTTTCCAATTTTTGTCCCAATTCTTCCCATTCCCATTGAAACTTTTCAAATCCCTCTCAAAATTGTTGAAATTCTCTTGAAGCTTTTAAAATTCTCTCTAGAATTTTCAAAATCCATGTCCACATGTTTACAATTTCACGTCAAAAAATGGCTAAAATGCCAGTTGAAATTTTTTCAAAGTCCCTTAAAAATTTTCCCATTTTTGTCCCAATTCTTCCCATTCCCATTGAAACTTTTCAAATCCCTCTCAAAATTGTTGAAATTCTCTTGAAGCTTTTAAAATTCTCTCTAGAATTTTCAAAATCCACTTCAACATGTTTACAATTTCACGTCAAAAAATGGCTAAAATTCCAGTTGAAATTTTTTCAAAGTCCCTGAAAAATTTTCCAATTTTTGTCCCAATTCTTCCCATTCCCATTGAAACTTTTCAAATCCCTCTCAAAATTGTTGAAATTCTCTTGAAGCTTTTAAAATTCTCTCTAGAATTTTCAAAATCCATGTCCACATGTTTACAATTTCACATCAAAAAATGGCTAAAATTCCAGTTGAAATTTTTTCAAAGTCCCTGAAAAATTTTCCAATTTTTGTCCCAGTTCTTCCCATTCCCATTGAAACTTTTCAAATCCCTCTCAAAATTGTTGAAATTCTCTTGAAGCTTTTAAAATTCTCTCTAGAATTTTCAAAATCCATGTCCACATGTTTACAATTTCACGTCAAAAAATGGCTAAAATTCCAGTTGAAATTTTTTCAAAGTCCCTTAAAAATTTTCCCATTTTTGTCCCAATTCTTCCCATTCCCATTGAAACTTTTCAAATCCCTCTCAAAATTGTTGAAATTCTCTTGAAGCTTTTAAAATTCTCTCTAGAATTTTCAAAATCCATGGCCACATGTTTACAATTTCACGTCAAAAAATGGCTAAAATTCCAGTTGAAATTTTTTCAAAGTCCCTGAAAAATTTTCCAATTTTTGTCCCAATTCTTCCCATTCCCATTGAAACTTTTCAAATCCCTCTCAAAAGTGTTGAAATTCTGTTGAAGCTTTTAAAATTCTCTCTAGAATTTTCAAAATCCATGTCCACATGTTTACAATTTCACGTCAAAAAATGGCTAAAATTCCAGTTGAAATTTTTTCAAAGTCCCTGAAAAATTTTCCAATTTTTGTCCCAATTCTTCCCATTCCCATTGAAACTTTTCAAATCCCTCTCAAAATTGTTGAAATTCTCTTGAAGCTTTTAAAATTCTCTCTAGAATTTTCAAAATCCATGTCCACATGTTTACAATTTCACGTCAAAAAATTGCTAAAATTCCAGCTGAAATTTTTTCAAAGTCCCTTAAAAATTTTCCAATTTTTGTCCCAATTCTTCCCATTCCCATTGAAACTTTTCAAAACCCTCTCAAAATTGTTGAAATTCTCTTGAAGCTTTTAAAATTCTCTCTAGAATTTTCAAAATCCATGTCCACATGTTTACAATTTCACATAAAAAAATGCTAAAAGTCCAGTTGAAATTTTTTCAAAGTCCCTTAAAAATTTTCCAATTTTTGTCCCAATTCTTCCCATTCCCATTGAAACTTTTCAAATCCCTCTCAAAATTGTTGAAATTCTCTTGAAGCTTTTAAAATTCTCTCTAGAATTTTCAAAATCCATGTCCACATGTTTACAATTTCACATAAAAAAATGCTAAAAGTCCAGTTGAAATTTTTTCAAAGTCCCTTAAAAATTTTCCAATTTTTGTCCCAATTCTTCCCATTCCCATTGAATCTTTTCAAATCCCTCTCAAAATTGTTGAAATTCTCTTGAAGCTTTTAAAATTCTCTCTAGAATTTTCAAAATCCATGGCCACATGTTTACAATTTCACGTCAAAAAATTGCTAAAATTCCAGTTGAAATTTTTTCGAAGTCCCTTAAAAATTTTCCAATTTTTGTCCCAATTCTTCCCATTCCCATTGAAACTTTTCAAATCCCTCTCAAAATTGTTGAAATTCTCTTGAAGCTTTTAAAATTCTCTCTAGAATTTTCAAAATCCACTTCAACATGTTTACAATTTCACGTCAAAAAATGGCTAAAATTCCAGTTGAAATTTTTTCAAAGTCCCTTAAAAATTTTCCCATTTTTGTCCCAATTCTTCCCATTTCCATTGAAACTTTTCAAATCCCTCTCAAAATTGTTGAAATTCTCTTGAAGCTTTTAAAATTCTCTCTAGAATTTTCAAAATCCATGTCCACATGTTTACAATTTCACGTCAAAAAATTGCTAAAATTCCAGTTGAAATTTTTTCAAAGTCCCTGAAAAATTTTCCAATTTTTGTCCCAGTTCTTCCCATTCCCATTGAAACTTTTCAAATCCCTCTCAAAATTGTTGAAATTCTCTTGAAGCTTTTAAAATTCTCTCTAGAATTTTCAAAATCCATGTCCACATGTTTACAATTTCACGTCAAAAAATGGCTAAAATTCCAGTTGAAATTTTTTCAAAGTCCCTTAAAAATTTTCCAATTTTTGTCCCAATTCTTCCCATTCCCATTGAAACTTTTCAAATCCCTCTCAAAATTGTTGAAATTCTCTTGAAGCTTTTAAAATTCTCTCTAGAATTTTCAAAATCCATGTCCACATGTTTACAATTTCACGTCAAAAAATGGCTAAAATTCCAGTTGAAATTTTGTCAAAGTCCCTGAAAAATTTTCCAATTTTTGTCCCAATTCTTCCCATTCCCATTGAAACTTTTCAAATCCCTCTCAAAATTGTTGAAATTCTGTTGAAGCTTTTAAAATTCTCTCTAGAATTTTCAAAATCCATGTCCACATGTTTACAATTTCACGTCAAAAAATGGCTAAAATTCCAGTTGAAATTTTTTCAAAGTCCCTGAAAAATTTTCCAATTTTTGTCCCAATTCTTCCCATTCCCATTGAAACTTTTCAAATCCCTCTCAAAATTGTTGAAATTCTCTTGAAGCTTTTAAAATTCTTTCTAGAATTTTCAAAATCCATCTCCACATGTTTACAATTTCACGTCAAAAAATTGCTAAAATTCCAGCTGAAATTTTTTCAAAGTCCCTTAAAAATTTTCCAATTTTTGTCCCAATTCTTCCCATTCCCATTGAAACTTTTCAAAACCCTCTCAAAATTGTTGAAATTCTCTTGAAGCTTTTAAAATTCTCTCTAGAATTTTCAAAATCCATGGCCACATGTTTACAATTTCACGTAAAAAAAATGCTAAAATTCCAGTTGAAATTTTTTCAAAGTCCCTTAAAAATTTTCCAATTTTTGTCCCAATTCTTCCCATTCCCATTGAAACTTTTCAAATCCCTCTCAAAATTGTTGAAATTCTCTTGAAGCTTTTAAAATTCTCTCTAGAATTTTCAAAATCCATGTCCACATGTTTACAATTTCACATAAAAAAATGCTAAAAGTCCAGTTGAAATTTTTTCAAAGTCCCTTAAAAATTTTCCAATTTTTGTCCCAATTCTTCCCATTCCCATTGAAACTTTTCAAATCCCTCTCAAAATTGTTGAAATTCTCTTGAAGCTTTTAAAATTCTCTCTAGAATTTTCAAAATCCATGTCCACATGTTTACAATCTCACGTCAAAAAATGGCTAAAATTCCAGTTGAAATTTTTTCAAAGTCCCTTAAAAATTTTCCCATTTTTGTCCCAATTCTTCCCATTCCCATTGAAACTTTTCAAATCCCTCTCAAAATTGTTGAAATTCTCTTGAAGCTTTTAAAATTCTCTCTAGAATTTTCAAAATCCATGGCCACATGTTTACAATTTCACGTCAAAAAATGGCTAAAATGCCATTTGAAATTTTTTCAAAGTCCCTTAAAAATTTTCCAATTTTTGTCCCAATTCTTCCCATTCCCATTGAAACTTTTCAAATCCCTCTCAAAATTGTTGAAATTCTGTTAAAGCTTTTAAAATTCTCTCTAGAATTTTCAAAATCCATGGCCACATGTTTACAATTTCACGTAAAAAAAATGCTAAAATTCCAGTTGAAATTTTTTCAAAGTCCCTTAAAAATTTTCCAATTTTTGTCCCAATTCTTCCCATTCCCATTGAATCTTTTCTAATCCCTCTCAAAATTGTTGAAATTCTGTTGAAGCTTTTAAAATTCTCTCTAGAATTTTCAAAATCCATGGCCACATGTTTACAATTTCACGTCAAAAAATTGCTAAAATTCCAGTTGAAATTTTTTCGAAGTCCCTTAAAAATTTTCCAATTTTTGTCCCAATTCTTCCCATTCCCATTGAAACTTTTCAAATCCCTCTCAAAATTGTTGAAATTCTCTTGAAGCTTTTAAAATTCTCTCTAGAATTTTCAAAATCCACTTCAACATGTTTACAATTTCACGTCAAAAAATGGCTAAAATTCCAGTTGAAATTTTTTCAAAGTCCCTTAAAAATTTTCCAATTTTTGTCCCAATTCTTCCCATTCCCATTGAAACTTTTCAAATCCCTCTCAAAATTGTTGAAATTCTCTTGAAGCTTTTAAAATTCTCTCTAGAATTTTCAAAATCCACTTCAACATGTTTACAATTTCACGTCAAAAAATGGCTAAAATTCCAGTTGAAATTTTTTCAAAGTCCCTTAAAAATTTTCCCATTTTTGTCCCAATTCTTCCCATTCCCATTGAAACTTTTCAAATCCCTCTCAAAATTGTTGAAATTCTCTTGAAGCTTTTAAAATTCTCTCTAGAATTTTCAAAATCCATGTCCACATGTTTACAATTTCACGTCAAAAAATGGCTAAAATTCCAGTTGAAATTTTTTCAAAGTCCCTGAAAAATTTTCCAATTTTTGTCCCAGTTCTTCCCATTCCCATTGAAACTTTTCAAATCCCTCTCAAAATTGTTGAAATTCTCTTGAAGCTTTTAAAATTCTCTCTAGAATTTTCAAAATCCATGTCCACATGTTTACAATTTCACGTCAAAAAATGGCTAAAATTCCAGTTGAAATTTTTTCAAAGTCCCTTAAAAATTTTCCAATTTTTGTCCCAATTCTTCCCATTCCCATTGAAACTTTTCAAATCCCTCTAAAAATTGTTGAAATTCTCTTGAAGCTTTTAAAATTCTCTCTAGAATTTTCAAAATCCATGTCCACATGTTTACAATTTCACGTCAAAAAATGGCTAAAATTCCAGTTGAAATTTTTTCAAAGTCCCTGAAAAATTTTCCAATTTTTGTCCCAATTCTTCCCATTCCCATTGAAACTTTTCAAATCCCTCTCAAAAGTGTTGAAATTCTGTTGAAGCTTTTAAAATTCTCTCTAGAATTTTCAAAATCCATGTCCACATGTTTACAATTTCACGTCAAAAAATGGCTAAAATTCCAGTTGAAATTTTTTCAAAGTCCCTTAAAAATTTTCCCATTTTTGTCCCAATTCTTCCCATTCCCATTGAAACTTTTCAAATCCCTCTCAAAATTGTTGAAATTCTCTTGAAGCTTTTAAAATTCTTTCTAGAATTTTCAAAATCCATGTCCACATGTTTACAATTTCACGTCAAAAAATTGCTAAAATTCCAGCTGAAATTTTTTCAAAGTCCCTTAAAAATTTTCCAATTTTTGTCCCAATTCTTCCCATTCCCATTGAAACTTTTCAAAACCCTCTCAAAATTGTTGAAATTCTCTTGAAGCTTTTAAAATTCTCTCTAGAATTTTCAAAATCCATGTCCACATGTTTACAATTTCACATAAAAAAATGCTAAAATTCCAGTTGAAATTTTTTCAAAGTCCCTTAAAAATTTTCCAATTTTTGTCCCAATTCTTCCCATTCCCATTGAAACTTTTCAAATCCCTCTCAAAATTGTTGAAATTCTCTTGAAGCTTTTAAAATTCTCTCTAGAATTTTCAAAATCCATGTCCACATGTTTACAATTTCACATAAAAAAATGCTAAAAGTCCAGTTGAAATTTTTTCAAAGTCCCTTCAAAATTTTCCAATTTTTGTCCCAATTCTTCCCATTCCCATTGAAACTTTTCAAATCCCTCTCAAAATTGTTGAAATTCTCTTGAAGCTTTTAAAATTCTCTCTAGAATTTTCAAAATCCATGTCCACATGTTTACAATTTAACATAAAAAAATGGCTAAAATTCCAGTTGAAATTTTTTCAAAGTCCCTTAAAAATTTTCCAATTTTTGTCCCAATTCTTCCCATTCCCATTGAAACTTTTCAAATCCCTCTCAAAATTGTTGAAATTCTCTTGAAGCTTTTAAAATTCTCTCTAGAATTTTCAAAATCCATGTCCACATGTTTACAATTTCACGTCAAAAAATGGCTAAAATGCCAGTTGAAATTTTTTCAAAGTCCCTTAAAAATTTTCCAATTTTTGTCCCAATTCTTCCCATTCCCATTGAAACTTTTCAAATCCCTCTCAAAATTGTTGAAATTCTCTTGAAGCTTTTAAAATTCTCTCTAGAATTTTCAAAATCCATGTCCACATGTTTACAATTTCACGTCAAAAAATGGCTAAAATTCCAGTTGAAATTTTTTCAAAGTCCCTGAAAAATTTTCCAATTTTTGTCCCAATTCTTCCCATTCCCATTGAAACTTTTCAAATCCCTCTCAAAATTGTTGAAATTCTGTTAAAGCTTTTAAAATTCTCTCTAGAATTTTCAAAATCCATGTCCACATGTTTACAATTTCACGTAAAAAAAATGCTAAAATTCCAGTTGAAATTTTTTCAAAGTCCCTGAAAAATTTTCCAATTTCTGTCCCAATTCTTCCCATTCCCATTGAAACTTTTCAAATCCCTCTCAAAATTGTTGAAATTCTCTTGAAGCTTTTAAAATTCTCTCTAGAATTTTCAAAATCCATGGCCACATGTTTACAATTTCACGTCAAAAAATTGCTAAAATTCCAGTTGAAATTTTTTCAAAGTCCCTTAAAAATTTTCCAATTTTTGTCCCAATTCTTCCCATTCCCATTGAAACTTTTCAAATCCCTCTCAAAATTTTTGAAATTCTCTTGAAGCTTTTAAAATTCTCTCTAGAATTTTCAAAATCCATGGCCACATGTTTACAATTTCACGTCAAAAAATGGCTAAAATTCCAGTTGAAATTTTTTCAAAGTCCCTTCAAAATTTTCCCATTTTTGTCCTAATTCTTCCCATTCCCATTGAAACTTTTCAAATCCCTCTCAAAATTGTTGAAATTCTCTTGAAGCTTTTAAAATTCTCTCTAGAATTTTCAAAATCCACTTCAACATGTTTACAATTTCACGTCAAAAAATGGCTAAAATTCCAGTTGAAATTTTTTCAAAGTCCCTTAAAAATTTTCCAATTTTTGTCCCAATTCTTCCCATTCCCATTGAAACTTTTCAAATCCCTCTCAAAATGGTTGAAATTCTCTTGAAGCTTTTAAAATTCTCTCTAGAATTTTCAAAATCCATGGCCACATGTTTACAATTTCACGTCAAAAAATGGCTAAAATTCCAGTTGAAATTTTTTCAAAGTCCCTTAAAAATTTTCCAATTTTTGTCCCAATTCTTCCCATTCCCATTGAAACTTTTCAAATCCCTCTCAAAATTGTTGAAATTCTGTTGAAGCTTTTAAAATTCTCTCTAGAATTTTCAAAATCCATGTCCACATGTTTACAATTTCACGTCAAAAAATGGCTAAAATTCCAGTTGAAATTTTTTCAAAGTCCCTGAAAAATTTTCCAATTTTTGTCCCAATTCTTCCCATTCCCATTGAAACTTTTCAAATCCCTCTCAAAATTGTTGAAATTCTCTTGAAGCTTTTAAAATTCTCTCTAGAATTTTCAAAATCCATGTCCACATGTTTACAATTTAACATAAAAAAATGGCTAAAATTCCAGTTGAAATTTTTTCAAAGTCCCTTAAAAATTTTCCAATTTTTGTCCCAATTCTTCCCATTCCCATTGAAACTTTTCAAATCCCTCTCAAAATTGTTGAAATTCTCTTGAAGCTTTTAAAATTCTCTCTAGAATTTTCAAAATCCATGGCCACATGTTTACAATTTCACGTCAAAAAATGGCTAAAATTCCAGTTGAAATTTTTTCAAAGTCCCTTAAAAATTTTCCAATTTTTGTCCCAATTCTTCCCATTCCCATTGAAACTTTTCAAATCCCTCTCAAAAGTGTTGAAATTCTGTTGAAGCTTTTAAAATTCTCTCTAGAATTTTCAAAATCCATGTCCACATGTTTACAATTTCACGTCAAAAAATGGCTAAAATTCCAGTTGAAATTTTTTCAAAGTCCCTTAAAAATTTTCCAATTTTTGTCCCAATTCTTCCCATTCCCATTGAAACTTTTCAAATCCCTCTCAAAAGTGTTGAAATTCTGTTGAAGCTTTTAAAATTCTCTCTAGAATTTTCAAAATCCATGTCCACATGTTTACAATTTCACGTCAAAAAATGGCTAAAATTCCAGTTGAAATTTTTTCAAAGTCCCTTAAAAATTTTCCAATTTTTGTCCCAATTCTTCCCATTCCCATTGAAACTTTTCAAATCCCTCTCAAAATTGTTGAAATTCTGTTGAAGCTTTTAAAATTCTCTCTAGAATTTTCAAAATCCATGTCCACATGTTTACAATTTCACGTCAAAAAATGGCTAAAATTCCAGTTGAAATTTTTTCAGTCCCTTAAAAATTTTCCAATTTTTGTCCCAATTCTTCCCATTCCCATTGAAACTTTTCAAATCCCTCTCAAAAGTGTTGAAATTCTGTTGAAGCTTTTAAAATTCTCTCTAGAATTTTCAAAATCCATGTCCACATGTTTACAATTTCACGTCAAAAAATGGCTAAAATTCCAGTTGAAATTTTTTCAAAGTCCCTGAAAAATTTTCCAATTTTTGTCCCAATTCTTCCCATTCCCATTGAAACTTTTCAAATCCCTCTCAAAATTGTTGAAATTCTCTTGAAGCTTTTAAAATTCTCTCTAGAATTTTCAAAATCCATGGCCACATGTTTACAATTTCACGTAAAAAAAATGCTAAAATTCCAGTTGAAATTTTTTCAAACTCCCTTAAAAATTTTTCAATTTTTGTCCCAATTCTTCCCATTCCCATTGAAACTTTTCAAATCCCTCTCAAAATTGTTGAAATTCTCTTGAAGCTTTTAAAATTCTCTCTAGAATTTTCAAAATCCATGTCCACATGTTTACAATTTCACGTCAAAAAATGGCTAAAATTCCAGTTGAAATTTTTTCAAAGTCCCTTAAAAATTTTCCAATTTTTGTCCCAATTCTTCCCATTCCCATTGAAACTTTTCAAATCCCTCTCAAAATTGTTGAAATTCTCTTGAAGCTTTTAAAATTCTCTCTAGAATTTTCAAAATCCATGTCCACATGTTTACAATTTCACGTCAAAAAATTGCTAAAATTCCAGCTGAAATTTTTTCAAAGTCCCTTAAAAATTTTCCAATTTTTGTCCCAATTCTTCCCATTCCCATTGAAACTTTTCAAATCCCTCTCAAAATTGTTGAAATTCTCTTGAAGCTTTTAAAATTCTCTCTAGAATTTTCAAAATCCATGGCCACATGTTTACAATTTCACGTCAAAAAATGGCTAAAATTCCAGTTGAAATTTTTTCAAAGTCCCTGAAAAATTTTCCAATTTTTGTCCCAATTCTTCCCATTCCCATTGAAACTTTTCAAATCCCTCTCAAAATTGTTGAAATTCTCTTGAAGCTTTTAAAATTCTCTCTAGAATTTTCAAAATCCATGTCCACATGTTTACAATTTCACGTCAAAAAATGGCTAAAATGCCAGTTGAAATTTTTTCAAACTCCCTTAAAAATTTTCCAATTTTTGTCCCAATTCTTCCCATTCCCATTGAAACTTTTCAAATCCCTCTCAAAATTGTTGAAATTCTGTTAAAGCTTTTAAAATTCTCTCTAGAATTTTCAAAATCCATGGCCACATGTTTACAATTTCACGTAAAAAAAATGCTAAAATTCCAGTTGAAATTTTTTCAAAGTCCCTTAAAAATTTTCCAATTTTTGTCCCAATTCTTCCCATTCCCATTGAATCTTTTCTAATCCCTCTCAAAATTGTTGAAATTCTCTTGAAGCTTTTAAAATTCTCTCTAGAATTTTCAAAATCCATGGCCACATGTTTACAATTTCACGTCAAAAAATTGCTAAAATTCCAGTTGAAATTTTTTCGAAGTCCCTTAAAAATTTTCCAATTTTTGTCCCAATTCTTCCCATTCCCATTGAAACTTTTCAAATCCCTCTCAAATTGTTGAAATTCTCTTGAAGCTTTTAAAATTCTCTCTAGAATTTTCAAAATCCACTTCAACATGTTTACAATTTCACGTCAAAAAATGGCTAAAATTCCAGTTGAAATTTTTTCAAAGTCCCTTAAAAATTTTCCATTTTTGTCCCAATTCTTCCCATTCCCATTGAAACTTTTCAAATCCTCTCAAAATTGTTGAAATTCTCTTGAAGCTTTTAAAATTCTCTCTAGAATTTTCAAAATCCATGTCCACATGTTTACAATTTCACGTCAAAAAATTGCTAAAATTCCAGTTGAAATTTTTTCAAAGTCCCTGAAAAATTTTCCAATTTTGTCCCAGTTCTTCCCATTCCCATTGAAACTTTTCAAATCCCTCTCAAAATTGTTGAAATTCTCTTGAAGCTTTTAAAATTCTCTCTAGAATTTTTCAAAATCCATGTCCACATGTTTACAATTTCACGTCAAAAAATGGCTAAAATTCCAGTTGAAATTTTTTCAGTCCCTTCAAAATTTCCAATTTTTGTCCCAATTCTTCCCATTCCCATTGAAACTTTTCAAATCCCTCTCAAAATTGTTGAAATTCTCTTGAAGCTTTTTAAAATTCTCTCTAGAATTTTCAAAATCCATGTCCACATGTTTACAATTTCACGTCAAAAAATGGCTAAAATTCAGTTGAAATTTTTTCAAAGTCCCTGAAAAATTTTCCAATTTTTGTCCCAATTCTTCCCATTCCCATTGAAACTTTTCAAATCCCTCTCAAAATTGTTGAAATTCTCTTGAAGCTTTTAAAATTCTCTCTAGAATTTTCAAAATCCATGTCCACATGTTTACAATTTCACGTCAAAAAATGGCTAAAATTCCAGTTGAAATTTTTTCAAAGTCCCTGAAAAATTTTCCAATTTTTGTCCCAATTCTTCCATTCCCATTGAAACTTTTCAAATCCCTCTCAAAATTGTTGAAATTCTCTTGAAGCTTTTTAAAATTCTCTCTAGAATTTTCAAAATCCATGGCCACATGTTTACAATTTCACGTCAAAAAATGGCTAAAATTCCAGTTGAAATTTTTTCAAAGTCCCTTAAAAATTTTCCATTTTTGTCCCAATTCTTCCCTTCCCATTGAAACTTTTCAAATCCCTCTCAAAATTGTTGAAATTCTCTTGAAGCTTTTAAATTCTCTCTAGAATTTTCAAAATCCATGGCCACATGTTTACAATTTCACGTAAAAAAAATGCTAAAATTCCAGTTGAAAATTTTTTCAAACTCCCTTAAAAATTTTTCAATTTTTGTCCCAATTCTTTCTATTCCCATTGAAACTTTTCAAATCCCTCTCAAAATTGTTGAAATTCTGTTGAAGCTTTTAAAATTCTCTCTAGAATTTTCAAAATCCATGTCCACATGTTTACAATTTCACGTCAAAAATGGCTAAAATTCCAGTTGAAATTTTTTCAAAGTCCCTTAAAAATTTTCCAATTTTTGTCCCAATTCTTCCCATTCCCATTGAAACTTTTCAAATCCCTCTCAAAATTGTTGAAATTCTCTTGAAGCTTTTAAAATTCTCTCTAGAATTTTCAAAATCCATGTCCACATGTTTACAATTTCACGTCAAAAATTGCTAAAATTCCAGCTGAAATTTTTCAAAGTCCCTTAAAAATTTTCCAATTTTTGTCCCAATTCTTCCCATTCCCATTGAAACTTTTCAAATCCCTCTCAAAATTGTTGAAATTCTCTTGAAGCTTTTAAAATTCTCTCTAGAATTTTCAAAATCCATGGCCACATGTTTACAATTTCACGTCAAAAAATGGCTAAAATTCCAGTTGAAATTTTTCAAAGTCCTGAAAAATTTCCAATTTTTGTCCCAATTCTTCCCATTCCCATTGAAACTTTTCAAATCCCTCTCAAAATTGTTGAAATTCTCTTGAAGCTTTTAAAATTCTCTCTAGAATTTTCAAAATCCATGTCCACATGTTACAATTTCACGTCAAAAAATGGCTAAAATGCCAGTTGAAATTTTTTCAAACTCCTTAAAAATTTTCCAATTTTGTCCCAATTCTTCCCATTCCCATTGAAACTTTTCAAATCCCTCTCAAAATTGTTGAAATTCTGTTAAAGCTTTTAAAATTCTCTCTAGAATTTTCAAAATCCATGGCCACATGTTTACATTGCACGTCAAAATTGCTAAAATCCAGTTGAAATTTTTTCAAAGTCCTTTCAAAATTTTCCAATTTTTCGTCCCAATTCTTCCCATTCCCATTGAATCTTTTCAAATCCCTCTCAAAATCTGTTGAAATTCTCTTGAAGCTTTTAAAATTCTCTCTAGAATTTTCAAAATCCATGGCCACAGGTTTACAATTGCACGTCAAAAATTGCTAAAATTCCAGTTGAAATTTTTTCGAAAGTCCCTTCAAAATTTTCCAATTTTCGTCCCAATTCTTCCCATTCCCATTGAAACTTTTCAAATCCCTCTCAAAACTTCTGGAAATTCTCTTGAGGCTTTTAAAATTCTCTCTAGAATTTTCAAAATCCACTTCAACATGTTTACAATTTCACGTCAAAATTGGCTAAAATTCCAGTTGAAAATTTTTTCAAAGTCCCTTAAAAATTTTCCCAGTTTTTCGTCCCAATTCTTCCCATTCCCATTGAAACTTTTCAAATCCCTCTCAAAACTTGTTGAAATTCTATTGAAGCTTTTAAACTTCTCTCTAGAATTTTCAAAATCCATGTCCACATGTTTACAATTGCACGTCAAAATTGCTAAAATTCCAGTTGAAATTTTTTCAAAGTCCCTGCAAAATTTTCCAATTTTGTCCCAGTTCTTCCCATTCCCATTGAAACTTTTCAAATCCCTCTCAAAACTGTGGAAATTCTCTTGAGGCTTTTAAAATTCTCTCTAGAATTTTCAAAATCCATGTCCACAGGTTTACAATTGCACGTCAAAATTGCTAAAATTCCAGTTGAAATTTTTTCAAAGTCCCTTAAAAACTTTCCAATTTTCGTCCCAATTCTTCCCATTCCCATTGAAACTTTTCAAATCCCTCTCAAAACTGTGGAAATTCTCTTGAAACTTTTAAAATTCTCTCTAGAATTTTCAAAATCCACTTCAACATGTTTACAATTTCATGTCAAAATTGCTAAAATTCCAGTTGAAATTTTTTCAAAGTCCCTTCAAAATTTTCCAGTTTTCGTCCCAATTCTTCCCATTCCTATTGAAACTTTTCAAATCCCTCTCAAAACGGTTGAAATTC
Organism: Streptopelia decaocto; assembly: GCF_964273445.1. Lineage (NCBI taxonomy): Eukaryota > Metazoa > Chordata > Aves > Columbiformes > Columbidae > Streptopelia > Streptopelia decaocto. The sequence goes on from NW_028116228.1 coordinate 66,976, forward strand.
TCTTGAAAGTTTGAAAATTCTCTCTAGAATTTTCAAAATCCATGTCCACAGGTTACAATTTCATGTCAAAATTGCTAAAATTCCAGTTGAAATTTTTTCAAAGTCCCTTCAAAATTTTCCAATTTTCGTCCCAATTCTTCCCATTCCCATTGAAACTTTTCAAATCCCTCTCAAACTGTTGAA